>NC_085990.1:29321186-29591186 GCF_030014385.1 Trichomycterus rosablanca
TTTACTTATCTGTCTTTTCTTACACCAGTGTTTCAGTATTTTAGTATTTTGGTAATTCAAATCATGGTCAAGTGCAGCCTGTTTGTTTAATTATCCTTTAGATATGTCTAGAACTGGAGTACGCCTAATGCTAAGTTCACACTACACGACTTTCAAGATGTTCGGCTCGCTGTACGGTTCACACTACACAACTTGATCTCTAGTAATCAGGAGTCTTTTAAGTCATTGTGGTTTTCACACTACATAATTGATCTGCGATAGGTCACACACTACACAATCTATCACCAGGAGCAATCTCAGACGAGTCTATCTGGTCTCCCAAACTACGTTTTGTCACGAAAACACACATGAGAAGTGATGAGGGGTTTAATGATATCATGTCCAAAAATGCACGTCAACAAGAAGCAAGCGATCAACGTTGTTTATGCGCAGATATGTGGTGTAAAAGCAGGTAGGAAAAAGAAGTGAATCTGGCGGAGGGAGTGAATTTGGCTACACAATCTGCAGGGATTGTCTTTATTTTATATTTATGCCGATGTAATATGATAGAAACTATACTTTGCACCCGTTCTACACACTTACACTCCTCCCCCGGGTTTTTCCTTCTGTATCTTGCGTTCACAATAATCACAACCTGTTCGCAACACCTTTCACACTACAGGACTTTGAGTTGCCGACAGGTCCAGATATTTAGCATGCTAGATATTTGTCTTGAGTCTGCAAGCTCTCGGCAAGCCGCTCGGATCGAGTTGTTGAACAGTTCACACATAGCGATCGAGAGCCGATTTGTGAACGCCGATTTGCCTCTGAGCTGCCACATCTAGCGGCGACCGGTCGTCGAGCGAAAATCTGGGCAAAAATCGTGTAATGTGAACTAGGCATTACTAGTCAAAAATAATTAAGTATAGTTTGAAAAGTCGCACACCTAGCCCTTAAAGGGCCTGCAATCTGCACTCTGTTTATAAAGACTATACTACACATCTGTTAATATTTACTGCAATGAACACTTTACAACAGTTTAGTATATTACATATCTCATCTAACAATATTTACTGCTAAGATACTTCTAACGTTTTTATATTACATACTACATTTGTATTCTATGTATTTAATTACATACTGTGTACAACATTACGTAGCTGCTGTAATAACTGACTTTCCCTAAGGGATTAATAAATCTATCTATCTATCTATCTATCTATCTATCTATCTATCTATCTATCTATCTATCTATCTATCTATCTATCTATCTATCTATCTATCTATCTATCTATCTGTGTACTTTAATACTTTTAGCTTGAATGTATCTTGAGCTGCTATAATAACTGACTTTCCCTATGGGATTAATAAAGCCATCTGTCTGTCTGTCTGTCTGTCTGTCTGTCTGTCTGTCTGTCTGTCTGTCTGTCTGTCTGTATGTACTGCAATGTTACAACCTAGTCAAACCGAGTCCAAAGAACTGTTTCTGGGTCTCCATTATTACATTGTGACCAAGCATAGATTACATGACAAATGTAAATGTGTAGAACAGGTGCAAGGATATAAAACAACATCCAAGGCTTTGTGTTTCCAGGACCACAGTGATCCCAATCATTTTGGAATTAAATAAGTTTGGCAAAACACTGAACATTCCTACAGTTCACTGTACAACCAAATAGAACATTCAAGTAAGAAGGGTCTTAGTCAAGGAGGAAAGAAAAAAAACTCAATGGTTGCATGAAATGGTTCCTGATAAGATAGGTGTGTAAAGAACTCTTGCAATTCATCAGGCAGAATAGCAAGCACTATATCTAATAAAAAAACATGCACTACAAATCATCTGGTTAATACCAAAAGATGGTGGCTAAAGATAGTGGTGGCAGCATTATGCTATAGGAGTGCTTCTCAACACTAAACTGGCTTTGAGGTAAGTCTCTGAAAGTCATTGAGTGGCCCAGCCAAAGCCCAGACTTAAACCCCACTGTGCATCTGTGGAGAGGACAATGTCATTTTATTTGACAAGCTCATCTTTAAAAATTCTTGTCTATAAAGAGTGCATAAACAGTGACCAGGTATAATTAATCCGCCACTTAAAACAGGTCTGCCATTAGGGTCCTGTCACAAGATTGAGGTTTAAGTCATGACTATGCCTAGGGCACTTTAAAATCTTCATTATCTTACTTTTAAGTCACCCTTTTTCATTTACTTCCAATAAACAGATTAAAACATACCTAATGGCTAAATATAGATAAATATAACTCATCTGAAGCATTTGGTTCAGCTGTTTCAGTCACACAATTTGCTAGGATGAATAAAATAAATTATATGCTTGGTTGATAGGCATAGTAGGGGCAAACTTCAGGTGGCCTGCACTAACCCTGACCTCAACCCCACTAAACACCATTGGGATAAACTGAAGCACCAATTTTAAGCTTTGCTGTATTGTCCAGCAGTAGTGCCTGACATGACTAATGCAATTTTATCTAAATGGATACAATTTCCATGGTTTTAGAGTAGGCTGTTTAACAAGCTCATGGTCAGGTATTAACATATACTTGGCCTGATTGTGTCTGTTTAACTAATGATGTGTGCAACATATCTCGTGTATTATGTATTGAATAATAATGGCAATTTCATAACATATTGACGTGAAAAGTGACTCACTGATAGTGATTATTAATGTGATAGTGATAATGTGATTTGTAATACTGGGTAATACTGTGTGTTTATCTGTCTACACACTGATCAGCCATAACATTAAAATCACCTCCTTGTTTCTACACTCACTGTTCATTTCATCAGCTCCACTTACCATATAGAAGCACTTTGTAGTTCTACAATTACTGACTGTAGTCCACCTGTTTCTCTGCATGCTTTGTTAGCCCCCTTTCACCCTGTTCTTCAACGGTCAGGACTCTCCCAGGACCACTACAGAGCAGGTATTATTTGCGTGTTGGATCATTCTCAGCACTGCAGTGACACTGACATGGTGGTTGTGTGTTAGTGTGTGTTGTGCTGATATGAGCGGATAAGACACAGCAATGCTGATGTAGTTTTTAAACACCTCACTGTCACTGCTGGACTGATAATAGTCCACCAACTAAAAATATCCAGCCAACAGCGCCCCGTGGGCAGCGTCCTGTGACCACTGCTGAAGGTCTAGAAGATGACCAACTCAAACAGCATCAATAGATGAGCGATCGTCTCTGACTTCACATCGACAAGGTGGACCAACTATGTAGTGAGTGGACATGGTATTTAAAAACTCCAGCTGCACTGCTGTGTCTGATCCACTCATACCAGCACAACACAAATTAACAGGACTACAGTCAGTAATTGTAGAAGTACAAAGTGCTTCTATATGGTAAGTGGAGCTGATAAAATGGACAGTGAGTGTAGAAACAAGGAGGTGGTTTTAATGTTATGGCTGATCGATGAATAATGAACATGTTTAATTAACCAACCACAATATTTTAAAAATATATTAGTCTGACATACTCTTCTGCAGTGTAAGCTTACTCACACACTCTCTAAGCCTAATCCTAATCAGGGTTGCGGGGGGTGCTGGAGCCTATCCCAGCTCTAAGTGGGCTCAAGGCACACAACAACACCCTAAACAGAGTGCCAGTCTATCGCCGGGCAAAAATACTCACAAAAACATTCACATCTTAACACACACACATCTAAGGGCAATGTTAAAATCTCCAATTAACCTGACTGCATGTCTTTGGACTGTGGGAGAAAACCAAGGCTCCTTGAAGAAACACACATGAACACGGGGAGAACCTTCAAATGGAACGCAGGACCCTCTTGCTGTGAGGCAACAGTGCTACCCCACAGTGTGAGGTATTATCTTCAAATAAAAAAAAAACCTGGAACAGTGGTCCAGTGGGTAGCACTGTTGCCTCAAAGCAAGAAGGTCCTGGGTTTGATCCCCAGGTGGGGCGGAACAGATCCTTTCTGTGTGGAGTTTGTATGTTCTCCCTGTGTTTGCTTGGGTTTCCCCCTGGAGCTCCGGTTTCCTCCCACAGACATGCAGTCGGGTTAATTGGAGATACAAAATTGTCCATGACTGTTTGACATTAAACTTGTGAACTGATGAATCTTGTGTAATGAGTAACTACCGGTTCTGTCATAAGTGTAACCAAAGTGTGTAAAACATGATGCTAAAATCCTAATAAATAAATAAATAAATAACTTGAAGACATACAGTAGATCATATTGCATTTGGTGTAACAACTGAATAAGAGTTAAACATGGTTGTGGTCTGGGGATGCTTTGCTGCATCAGGACAGAATAACTTGCCATAACTGACAGAACAGTTACTGATGCGGAATTAGAATGATTAGTTATTATATAGTATATAACTATTTTTTTTATCCACACAATATATGAAAACAAAGTGAACAAACAGCAAAACATTCAATAAACATATTAAAAGTTATTTGAAGTTTCTAACAGCAGTGTTTTTACAAATTTGTAAGAACAGTGTTTGAGTGTTGTGTGACATACTTACTTAAAGTGTCCTCGTCCTCTGTGCTGTCTGGACCTGGACTCATGTACTTGAAGGGGACGATCAATGCGGACAGCATGCTGCTTACTTTTTCTAAAGCACACACATATATAGAATGAGGGGGGATCAGTTATACTGATTGGTTAAAAGCTGAAATTTGATGTTCACATCTAGGTAATTTAAATAAAAAATAATTAACTAAATAAATAAATATATACCAACTGGTCAAAAATATACTGATCAGCCATAACATTAAAACCACCTCCTTGTTTCTACACTCTCTGTGCATTTTATCAGCTCCACTTACCATATAGAAGCACTTTGTAGTTCTACAATTACTGACTGTAGTCCATCTGTTTCTCTGCATGCTTTGTTAGCCCCCTTTCCTGCTGTTCTTTAATGGTCAGGACTCTCCCAGGACCACTACAGAGCAGGTATTATTTAGGTGGTGGATGATTCTCAGCACTGCAGTGACACTGACATGGTGGTGGTGTGTTAGTGTGCGTTGTGCTGGTATGAGTGGATAAGACACAGCAGCGCTGCTGGAGTTTTTAAACACCTTACTGTCACTGCTGGACTGAGAATCGTCCACCAACCAAAAATATCCAGCCAACAGCACCCCATGGGCAGCGTCCTGTGACCACTGATGAAGGTCCAGAAGATGACCAACTCAAACAGCAGCAATAGATGAGTGATCGTCTCTGACTTTACATCTACAAGGTGGACCAACTAGGTAGGAGTGTCTAATAGAGTGGACAGTGAGTGGACACGGTATTTAAAAACTCCAGCAGCGCTGCTGTGTCTGATCCACTCATACCAGCACAACACACACTAACCCACCACCACCCTGTCAGTGTCACTGCAGTGCTGAGAATGATCCACCACTTGAATAATACCTGCTCTGTGGTGGTCCTGACCATTGAAGAACAGAGTGAAAGCAGGGTAAAAAAGTATGTAGAGAAACTGGTGGACTACAGTCAGTAATTGTAGAACTACAAAGTGCTTCTATATGGTAAGTGGAGCTGATAAAATGGACAGTTAGTGTAAAAACAAGGAGGTGGTTTTAATGTTGTTATAAAACATTTCCACACTTTTATATTTTGGGTGGAAACAGTGAGGGCGAGAGGAGTAGTAATTGGTCGTGTCTGAGAGACTGAGAGAGAGCTTATAGTCCTGATTTAGCGCCATCTGATTTCCACCTTTTTGGACGCTCAAAGACGCTTTAAGGGGAAGAAGACTTTCATGTGGTGATGATGTGAAAGCAATGGTGCATCAGTGGCTACATGCTCAACCAAAAACATTTTTACTGATGGCATTAAAAAGTTGGTATGACATTGGAAAAAAATGCATCAGAAGGTGACTATGTAAAAAAGTGATGTAATTTGTTTGATGTAAATTCTTAATAAATAGAGTTTAAAATGTGGAAACTTTTTGAAGAACCTCGTATCTAATTATATATATTTTTTTTACTTTTTTTTTGAGCTGACATTGTTTGTTACCTAAATCACCGTAGCTCAGCTCAGTTCAGTTTGGTTTAGTTTTAAAGTCTCGGAGGGATTTGTAAAGCTACAGATAATCCAAACAATGCTGACGGCCTTCTTCCTCTTCTTTCTGTGTGTGTGTGTGTGTGTGTGTGTGTGTGTGTGTGTTTCTGTCTACCTGTCTGTCTGTCTGTGTCTGCGTTGTTTACACTGTAGACTCCTATTAGGGCCATGGGCAGCTTTGGTCATGTTCAGAGTGAAGTGTGAGAATGACAGAAAAGCGAGGCTCCATAATTAAACCCTCCTCAACACAACATGGTCTAATGCTCTAAACACCTGACATGAACGAGTGAGAATGAAGAGGAAGTAAGAGGAAGAAAGAGGAGTAAAGGAGCTGGACCGTGAGAGAGACTCAGCACAGACTGAGAAACTCCCCACAGACCTCATCAACATTTCCAAAACCACTGTATCACACGTCTGCTTTTGAGAATGTCTCTAAAAAATGAAGAACATCAATGATAACAAGCAAAATAAAATATGATCTGATATGCTATGTTACAGGTAGGCATTATGCTAAATAATATTGTGATAATTGTAATATGATATATACACTGATCAGCCATAACATTAAAACCACCTCAGTATTTCTACACTCACTGTCCATTTTATCAGCTCGACTTAAAATATAGAGGCACCTTGTAGTTCTACAATTACTGACTGTAGTCCACCTGTTTCTCTGCATGCTTTGTTAGCCTCCTTTTATGCTGTTATTTAATGGTCAGGACTCTCCCAGGACCACTACAGAGCAGGTATTATTTGGGTGGTGGATCATTCTCAGCACTGCAGTGACATGGTGGTGGTGTGTTAATGTGTGTTGTGCTGGTATGAGTGGATAAGACACAGCAATGCTGATGGAGTTTTTAAACACCTCACTGTCACTGCTGGACTAAGAATAGTCCACCAACCAAAAATATCCAGCCAACAGCGCCCCATGGGCAGCGTCCTGTGACCACTGATTAAGGTCTAGAAGATGACCAACTTAAACAGCAGCAATAGATGAGCGATCGTCTCCGACTTTACATCTACAGTACAAGGTGAACCAACTAGGTAAGAGTGTCTAATAGAGTGGACAGTGAATGGACACTGTATTTAAAAACTCCAGCAGCACTGCTGTGTCTGATCCACTCATACCGGTACAACACACACTAACACACCACCACCATGACAGTGTCACTGCAGTGCTGAGAATAATCCACCACCTAAATAATACCTGCTCTGTGGTGGTCCTGTGGGGGTCCTGACCATTGAAGAACAGAGTGAAAGCAGGTTAAAAAGATATGTAGAGAAACAGGTGGACTACAGTCAGTAATTGTAGAACTACAAAGTGCTTCTATATGGTAAGTGGAGCTGATAAAATGGACAGTGAGTGTAGAAACAATGTATTTATACATTTTCCTCAAATTTTCTTCCAATTTTAATTTGTATTCTGGCTTCTACTGCTGCAATTCTCCACTCCTGATCTCAGGAGAGCCACAACCATCGCATTTCACCTCTGACACATGCACAGAGCCTGCGCCTCTTTTCACCCACACGAAGCAGTTTGTATCTCTTCCATAATGCATACGAAGAGTCAAATATTTTTTGGAGGTAGAATACAAACTGGTTACTAAACTCACAATTTAGAAGTACTTTGGATGTGAAGCACCTCGTAAACATGGCTGGTAACTTACTCATTTAGTCATGTAGTGGGAGGAGTAGTAATTGGTTGTGTCTGTGAGACATATAGTCATATAAAGAGAGCGTATAGTCCAGATTTAACGCCATCTGATTTCCACCTTTTTGGACCACTCAAAGAAGCTTTAACCCCCCATGGTCAGATGGTGATAAAGAAGAAGATAAAGAAGAAGATTTTCATGTGATGATGATGTAAAAGCAGAGGTGCATCAGTGGCTACATGCTCAACCAAAAACATTTTTTGCTGATGACATTAAAAAGTTGGTATGATGCTGGGAAAAATGCATCGGAAGGTGACTATGTGGAAAAGTGATTTGTTTTTTGAAATTCTTAATAAATAAGTTTAAAATAGTGCGAAAACTATTTGAAGAACGCTTGTATGGGTTCATGAGTTCTAACTTGCAACACAGCTCTAGCTATCTGTGACCAGGGGCATGAACCAGCAAGTTTCTAATCACTAGTCCAGTACTTTAATCACCACTGCTCTGAAAGTACATGGAACATGGTCATCTTTCCTAAGTTAGAAAGCAAACCCAAACCAGCAATGTAACATAGTGGCAGCTGTCCAAGAGTTGCTTTATGTTCTGAGTCATGTCCCTCTGCATGGTCTAGTTTGACACAGAGGCATAGTACCATGCTAATCTGTCAGCTTCCCATAGTTGACAGTTACATGTGCCTTTTATCACTCTGTGCTTCATAGTTTGGCCAGATGATGGGGTTAGAGAGCTCAGTTGGGTTTGATCCATCATCTCTCATGATTTTTTTCCCCTCCCAATCTAGTTGTATCCGATTAACCCAATTCATTATGCTTCCTCTCTACTGATGTTGATCTCCACCCTGGTTGAGGAGAGCCATGACTAACACACGCCCCCTCTGACAAGTGTGCAGTAGCTGACTGCATCTTTTCACCTGCACAAAGCGAGTTCATATGTGGATCAGCTTGGTATACGAAGAGCCACACCTTGATGGTGCCTGCACAGAGACGGGGGATAATGAGGATCAATCAGTCAGCAGAGGTCATAATTGCATCAGTTATAATGAATTCCCTCTGACACCCTGCCTAAACAACAAGCCAATCGTTGTTTGTGTAGCCTAGCCTGACAGTAGCAGAGCTGAGATGTGAACCGACAAGTCTGAGATGTTAGCTCTGGCGTGCTAGCATTTTTTACTGCCGCGCCACCTGAGCGCCAATCTCTTATGATTGATAGACATTTTCCTCATAAGCACTAATTTGCTTCATGTGAAAGGTTTCGTATTTATTATGGCTTCTCACTGTTGTCCTTGTCAGCTTGTTGGTTTCATATCTGCACTTCTCTAAAGCCGTGATGCCATATCGTTCAATCTACTCTGGTATTTGCTGATCTGTAGTCTGCACTATCCCCATTTACTGTCCACCTTCTCCGCTGCAGGTTGCAGATTGTTACATGTGATCCAAGAAACACAAAACTGAGGAACAGCTTTTTCCCCAGAGCTGTCTCCATACTGATCCCTGTCCCCCGTTAACCCCCCACATCTCTTCTCCTGACAAAGGTTGCACTACAATCCTTCTTCTTAGTATAATACAGTGGGGCCAAAAAGTATTTAGTCAGCCACTGATTGTGCAAGTTCTCCTACTTAGAAAGATGAGAGAGGTCTGTAATTTTCATCATAAATACACTTCAACTATGAGAGACAAAATGAGAAAAAAAAAATCCAGGAAATCACATTGTAGGAGTTTTAAAGAATTTATTCATAAATTATGGTGGAAAATAAGTATTTGGTCACCCACAAACAAGCAAGATTTCTGGCTCTCACAGACCTGTAACTTCTTCTTTAAGAAGCTCTTTTGTTCTCCACTTGTTACCTGTATTAATGACACCTGTTTGACCTCGTTATCTGTATAAAAGACACCTGTCCACAGCCTCAAACAGTCAGACTCCAAACTCAACCATGGCCAAGACCAAAGAGCTGTCGAAGGACAGCAGGAAGAAAATTGTAGACATGCACCAGGCTGGGAAGAGTGAATCTACAATAGGCAAGCAGGTTGGTGTGAATAAATCAACTGTGGGAGCAATTGTAAGAAAATGGAAGACATACAAGACCATTGATAATCTCCCTCGATCTGGGGCCCCACGCAAGATCTCATCCCGTGGGGTCAAAACGATCATGAGAACGGTGAGCAAAAATCCCAGAACTACACGGAGGGACCTGATGAATGACCTGCAGAGAGCTGGGACCAAAGTAACAAAGGCTACCATCAGTAACACACTACGCCGAGAGGGACTCAAATCCTGCAGTGCCAGGCGTGTCCGCCTGCTTAAGCCAGTACATGTCCAGGCCCGTCTGAAGTTTGCCAGAGAGCATATGGATGATCCAGAAGAGGATTGGGAGAATATCATGTGGTCAGATGAAACCAAAATGGAACTTTTTGGTAAAAACTCAACTTGTCGTGTTTGGAGGAAGAAGAAAAACCCAAGAACACCATACCTACTGTGAAGCATGGGGGTGGAAACATCATGCTTTGGGGCTGTTTTTCTGCAAAGGGGACAGGACGACTGATCCGTGTTAAGGGAAGAATGAACGGGGCCATGTATCGTGAGATTTTAAGCCAAAACCTCCTTCCATCAGTGAGAGCATTGAAGATGGAACATGGCTGGGTCTTCCAGCATGACAATGATCCCAAACACACCGCTCGGGCAACGAAGGAGTGGCTCCGTAAAAAGCATTTCAAGGTCCTGGAGTGGCCTAGCCACCAGACCTCAACCCCATAGAAAATTTGTGGAGGGAGTTGAAAGTCTGTGTTGCCTAGCTACAGCCCCAAAACATCACTGCTCTAGAGGAGATCTGCATGGAGGAATGGGCCAAAATACCAGCTACAGTGTGTGCAAACCTGGTGAAGACTTACAGGAAACGTTTGACCTCTGTCATTGCCAACAAAGGTTATGTTACAAAGTATTGAGTTGAACTTTTGTTATTGACCAAATACTTATTTTCCACCATAATTTACAAATAAATTCTTTAAAAATCCTACAATGTGATTTCCTGGATTTTTTTTTCTCATTTTGTCTCTCATAGTTGAAGTGTACCTATGATAAAAATTACAGACCTCTCTCATCTTTCTAAGTAGGAGAACCTGCACAATCAGTGGCTGACTAAATACTTTTTGGCCCCACTGTATATCATTGATACATACCTCATACATAATTTGTTCATAATTTCCATCTATACCATATACATCTGTTTACTATGTTTTACATATACATTCCTCTATTATGTTCATAGCACCTTAATCTGTATCACTTTAATCTGCATAGCACCTTAATCTTAATCTGTACCTTAATCTGTATATTATGTCTTTAGCTATATATCTTGTTTATAGTACATTCAATAATATATTCACCTGTATATCTTGTTCATACCACTGCCCATATCCTGTAAATAATGTACATCATAGATACCGTTTATCCTGCACTTGCTGCTTATTGCACTTCTGGTTAGATGCTAAATTGCATTTCGTTGCCTTGTACTTGTACATGTGTAATGACAATAAAGTTGAATCTAATCTAATCTAAAAACTACAAATATTAAACCTGCTGGAACAAGGATAATGCAAATGCAAACCTGTCTTTCCATTTCTCAGCTTACTATTCACCATGCCGTGTATACAATTTTTCTCATTAGTGGTGCTAGTCAGCTGTAAAGGGGTCAAAGTTCAATCAGATCGAACTTTAATCACTGTGACAATGGGTAAAAAATGACTGTCAAAGCAACAAATGTGTGCGATGTGTGACACACAAGGAAGCACAGCAGCAGGGTAAGCGACACCACCGCACTCCATAGGAAACAACGACACAGCCAGCGCTAAAGTGGTTTTGGTCTCATGAATGCAGTCTTACTCTCTGTCTGTGTCTGTTTGTTCTCCACAGGGCTAAATTAAATTTTTAAATATAAAGTCTAATGTGCCTGGTGTCTCTATCACCCACTTCAATCCTCTGCTGAGTCCGGATTAATACCAAGATCCCCACAATGTTCAGCCACACTACAGTGCAGAATAGAAACAAATGGACAGGGTCAAAATCCACCAAGACTACAAGATATTTTGCCTAAAAATGGTTATGTCTGAAAGTGTACCCCCAGCTCGTGTTCCATGCACCCAAATGGTATGAAAAAAACCCATAAACTACAGCTGTCTCACCTATCTGAGACTTTAAGAAATCTGTCCTGCTTGACTGAAACGTGCCTGTGCCGAGGCAGCAGGGATTCTGACAACTGGTGTTGAATGAGATAAGGACCCAGAATCCAATTATTTCTCTTTCCAATGCTGTGACCAGGATGCTCTCTCTATCTCACTTTCTCTCTCTCCTTTTCCATCAGAATTGAATAGGATTTCTAGGTCAAACGCAGAACAGTTAAAATGCCAAATGTCAGCAAGTAGCGGTGAAAAAATATGCCGCTTCCATTGTTCGTGTCTTGTGTGTGTCACTTTCTAAACGACGACTGCCAGGACAGGATGTGAATAAATAATGGACAGTGCTATCAACATCATCTACCAATCACACCTAAAGTGCTGAGACAAGTCTTTCACCATCAATCATGGGTCGAGTGACGATCAGAAGGTGTAACAGAGTTCACCCTGTCCACAAGGATCAGCCATAAAGGCATCTGAAATGGCTTCAAAATAAATCATTGTTTCCCCAAGGGGGCTACATTGGGCGCAGACGTAGAGTTGGTGCCACACAGTAACATGACTCATGGGTCCCTAGTTTGATTCTTGCATCTGATCACTTTGAATAAGGTATTTTGCTGGTTCTTCATGTGTCTGGATTAGTTTACTTTCATGTACAGTATATAGCTTCCTATTGGGTACTAAAACATGCAAAAGGTGGATTAACTGCTGTAAATTGCCTCTATCTTTAAGTCATTGATCGCTAATTGAGCGTCTGAGTGATTGTGTGTTTCCTGTAATACAGGTGACCTGTAAATTAATAGAAATACAGTAATACAGTAAGTATATATAGTTGTAGCCTAGATGTTAAGGTGCTGGATTAGTAATTAAAGGTCGCTGGTTTAAGCTCCACCACTACCAGGTTGCCACTGTTGGGTCCTTGAGCAAGGCCCTTAACCCTCAATTGCTTAGACAATGTACTGTCACAATAATGTAAGTCACAATGGATAAAGGCATCTGCTAAATGCCAAAGATGTAAACATATTTCTCTATGCACTTTGTCTTCCAGAAAAACACACTGATCATTTATTTTTCCTTCAACTTCTTTTTGGTCTAGGTTGTGATGGTCCAGTGGCATTCGGAAACCTGGGGCAAGGCAAGAATACACACCTAGTGCACTGCAGTGACACTGACATAATGTGTGTTTTGCTGGCATGAGTGGATCAGACACAGCAGCGCTGCTGGAGTTTTTAAATACTGTGTCCACTCACTGTCCACTCTATTAGACACTCCTACCTAGTTGGTCCGCCATGTAGATGTAAAGTCAGAGACGATCGCTCATCTATTTCTGCTGTTTGAGTTGGTCATCTTTGAGACCTTCATTAGTGGTCACAGTCCAGCAGTGATATTAATGTGTTTAAAAACTCCATCAGTGCTGCTGTGTCTTATCCACTCATACCAGCACAACATACACTAACACACCACCATCATGTCAGTGTCACTGCAGTGCTGAGAATGATCCACCACCCAAATAATACCTACTCTGTAGTGGTCCTGGGAGAGTCCTGACCATTGAAGAACAGCAGGAAAGGGGGCTAACAAAGCATGCAGAGAATTAGATGGACTACAGTCAGTAATTGTAGAACTACAAAGTGCTTCTATATGGTAAGTGGAGCTGATAAAATGGACAGAGAGTGTAGAAACAAGGAGGGGGTTTTAATGTTATGGCTGATCGGTGTTCTTTTTTCCACTTGTTATTTAGTAAGTTTCAATTATCCATTGCAGTTTCTGTACCACATGCACCCTGACCATCCCAGCCAAGAAGGGTCACAGACCTGGACATGCCCAACAGTTATAAACCCACCAACTGCTCCTTTTTAAACACTTTCTAATTTCTATAGAGATCTTAAACAGCTACAGTGAATCATGTTCTGATCTCCTCTACCATTTGAGGCAACACTAGAGCCAGACAGCAGGACACTAGTACCACCACAAAGTGTAGTCAGGTGGCCAAGCAGTCTAATGTATTTACCCATACAGCCCTTGCATCTCTTAAACAGATTGAATGTGTCTGTTAAACACCTGCAATAGTGGCAAGAACATTAGACTGTTTGACCACCCAAATGCCCTATGTAAGTTTCATCTAAAACAACTGAGCACACTTTGATGAAATGACTGTACAGTTAACTGACATTATTTGGTGATCCAGTGTTATGACAAGCAGACATTGTTTACACAACAGATGTCAGTAATTTCTGGCTGCCTTCCAAACAGCATCATATGTGCTAGACTGTGTGTAATCACTGGGTATAGTTTAAAAGGCAGAATATATCATCCACTCCGCTGCCTTTTGGATGCATACTTTGGCTTAAACTATCCAGTTTAATACCACCTTCCTTTAATACTTTTATTTATTTATTTATTTATTTTTTTGTTCGATACAGTCTATCCCTGTGAGACTAAGTAAAGCCAAGCACAAAGTTTTATGTTGGCAAAAAAGTTATTATAAGCTGAATTTTCATTTCTTCAGTCTCAACATCGCAGCTCTTTGGGATGATGAAGAATCAGGTATCACCCAGGCAAACAGCTGTTTATGTTTCCACAAATCTGTGAATATTACAGACACTTTCTCAAAATCATGGTGTAGGCAGCAGATGCTGCTGTGAACTTGGCAGTAAAGCCTGTCTCATTTGTACCTGCAAATGCTGCCGAAAATGTAAAAGGATAATTAACTGCAAGCAAAGATTTCACTAAATGTGTACAAATTTATTCAAATGATGACACATTTTAAGGTAAAATGGTAAAAATAAAACTCTAAAAACATTTTGTGAATTGGTAATATTTGGGTTAGACAAATCAATAAGCTAAAGACAATTTTTTTTTTCTTGTGGACCTCTAGATCAATGAACAAGGTAGAAGAAAAAAAACAACACTTCAATCAAGGGGTAAATATTTGGCTTGTTGAAACATAATTTCAACATTTCCTTGTTCGAGTTTAATATCGTTTCGTTAGTTAGTTCAATCAATCATTCATACTGTTGGCTAGGTCGGAGTGAACTAGCCAGCTAGCAATGCTAATATTGTCAACCTGATATTGGCAAAGCCATTTGATAGTCTTCCTTACGAGGAGAAAGTTAGAATTAAACAGCAGGGCAGATCAACACCTAAGATTGGTGCAAAAAATAGGGAAAGGTAACAGGTCTTTTCAGCTCTCCTGGTATGACAAAGTTAGCTGGCTGATTGGAAGTGCTGTGACAAAGAAAATGTACTGTTGTACATTTTCTTGAAAAGGAACGGAGGGCAGAATTTATGTATAAACAAATTTTATGATGTAAGCCGACAATGAAAGACCAGCAGCCGCCACTGATTTAAATGTATGGTGCATCATGAAGAGGAGAATTAGACAACATTTGTTGAGCAGCTAAAGTCTCGTATCAAGCAGAAATGGACAAGAATCCACCTGGAAAGCTGCAACAATTAGTGTCCTCAGTTTTCAAACCATTGAAAAGTATAATTAATAGTAAAGGTGATACAACACAAGGGGAAACCCACCTCTGCTACAGAACATGTTTCAGGCATCCACGTCTAAATGTGTTCATATTTACACAATACAATGAAATAAATCAGTGAAAACATTGGAAATCTTTTCTTTCTAGTTTTATCAATTAAAAACGTCCTAAGTTTACTGGAAAAGTCGTTTGTCTGTTTGTATCCTGCCTGACTGGGAAATACAAAAGGCATACCTAAGTTCCAAAAAGACAATAAACAATGTTGTGATCACAGTAAAGAAGCCCTCTGCAATGTTACTACATACCATTGCACCACAACATCTACAAGTATGTCTTTTTTATGTTTTAATTACATTTTAACAGTATTATAATATTATTAAATGGCAATGGTGACTGCAACAACAATCTTGCAGGCAATCTCAGCTCTTTCTGGCTACATAGCTATTACATTTAATTAAATAGGAAATGAAAAAGACATTTGGACTTGGTGGGAGACCAATTTTCAAGAAGTAGGAGCAAAAAAAGAAGCGTGATGAGGAATGATGAGGGAAGATAAGAGTGAAAATCAGGTGGTGGATACATTCCCAAACTCATTCTTTCATTATCCATCACTCCAGACCACAAATTAAGTGGCAGTTGAGAACTTCATTGTCCAACTGTTATGATTGTTTAGAATCTACTTTCTGTCAGACCAGTGAAATAAACCTTTCCTGTGTTCAGACTACTTTCTGTAAAGGTCAGCTGATAGCAGGAGTTAGCAAAACAGTAAAAATATTATATCATGATACATAAAGCCATCTTTAAGTGCTTATTGCAATATTTAGTGACAAGCTACCACATTAAAAACCCCTGACAATAATTTAATGCTAAATACATTAAATGTATCCAAGCATTTATCCATGGTTTTAGTCTCTTCTACTCTTCTAGATTTCATTCACTTTCTCACTACTGTGTGATCAGTTTTTAATGCTTTATGCTTGGTGTGTTCGAAAACCTAGTGAGCTCTCTACATAGACAGCATTCTTACATCATCCTATGTGTGTTCCCGAATTCTTAGATACCTTAAAATGCTGCCTAGTATGGTACCTTAAATTTGCATGGTATTTTGACTGAATAATGAGGGAGCGTCCAATGCTTCCTTAGGGGTGAAGACAATTCCAGCATTCAGTGCGGCACAACAATTCTCACAAAAAATGACAAATATGACGGATGAATGCGGAGCATTTTTAAACCCAAATAAATACTTACTGATTTTTAATTTGTATAAACGTGTACAAGTGTCATTTATTTGCAAATTCACGCTTGTCAGTGACAATTTACCCGCTTTGGGTGCACCAAGGGAGATGTTAGTTGACATGCTACCGCATTGTGCCACCTCATCCCATTGGTTTTAATGGCATGAGGCCAACTGTGTTAGCTAAAACTGATGGAATCACTGTAATCACTAAGTAGCGCGTTCGAATAACCTGACTTATAAGGCGATGACTTATTAGAATCTTCTCTACTTAGGCAGCTGCTTGCTTAGACAGCAAGGCAGCTCACTAGATTTTTGAACAGACCCGCTATCACCTGCTCTTTAAGGATGATCCTAAAAACATCCAAGAATTCTTCAGCCTTCACATTCAAATTTTTAACTC
Organism: Trichomycterus rosablanca; assembly: GCF_030014385.1. Classification (NCBI taxonomy): domain Eukaryota; kingdom Metazoa; phylum Chordata; class Actinopteri; order Siluriformes; family Trichomycteridae; genus Trichomycterus; species Trichomycterus rosablanca. The sequence continues at coordinate 29,338,184 of NC_085990.1, forward strand.
ATCTGAAATAAGCTGATATAAAGTAAACCAGAATTAAAGGAGCTCAGATTTACAATAAAATCCTTTTAATGTCACCACACTAAAGTGTCAAGCTATAGCTGAAATAAATAGATCTGGATGCATTAAAACCTGATAGGGACCGCATCTTTACAGGTGGTCCTGTCTCAGCCATACCAGGCGCCTAGAAACCAAAAAAAGGTCTGCCATTCTGCATATATTTATGAGCTAAGTGCTCAGGCTAGAACCAGGGCTCTTTCTTAAAGATTAAACATGACACATGATCCAAGACAATAATAGAAGAACTTTGGGTGGATATGTGAACACACACCTCATCTCTTATTCTCTTGGGTGAAGACATATGTGTCCTACTTCTATCCTTCTTCACTCAATTCAGATTATTTTTTGCTGAGGAACAATGCTACTTTGCTGTTATAAATAACCTAATGCACTCAGTAAGGATACATTCTTTTAGTCTACATCACTTGAATATGCATGCGCTCCAACATCAAAGGTGCTAACATGCTAAAACCAGTTCCATGTCTGACGCAGGTCTGGATGCAATCCTGAAAATGCCTTTCTGCTAAATTCACAGCAATATGTGCTGGACAAAGCCAAAACTGCCCAGATATACAGCATCCTTACAATAAACAATATCACCAAAAAATGAAAAATAAATCCCTGGTCCCGGTGCAATAACTCAGTTATTAGAGTAATTCTGGGAGAAGGTAGGCCTACACTCTGTACTAGCAGAGGGAAAAAACAAACAAACAGTCACATACTGTATGTGAGCAATGTTTGGTTTTAATTTGATCCAAATACACACTTTCATCTTCAGACCATGCATCAACCTTATCATACCATCTGATGCCCAGTCTGATCTGGACCGAACACAAAACAGCCATCATGCTCTTTCAATTACTCATTATTTCATTCTTTTATATAGGTGACACGGTGGCTCAGTGGGTAGCACTGTTGCCTCACAGCAAGAAGGTCCTGGGTTTGATTCCCAGTGTGGAGTCTGCATGTTCTCCCCGTGTATGTTTGGATTTCCTCCGGGAGCTCCGGTTTCCTTCCACAGTCCAAAGACGTGCAAGTGAGGTGAATTGGAGATACAAAATCGTCCATGACTGTGTTTGACATTAAACTTGAACTGATGAATGTTGTGTAACCTGTTGTGTCATGAATGTAACCAAAGTGTAAAACATGATGTTACAATCCTAATAAATATACTGTATAATAATAACATTCTGTTATATAAAAACAGTCTCTATCGCTGTATCGCTTGTTTCTCTTAGCTATTTCTATCACTGTCACTGGTCTCTGCTTGCTTTTCATTCATGAATGATTCAGCTTACTCTCCATCTTCTTCCTATTACTATATTAAATCAATCAATACATAAAATGTAATGCGTTTACACATGATCAGGTCAAAAACTTAGACTTAAAATAGACACTAAAAGGATGCAAGCATTCAGTTGAGGCTTTTACTCTCCTGAAAAGCTCTTAACAAGATTTTGATGTAAATAAGTGGACATTTGTACCCATTTTATCAATGGACATTTGCCAGGTCAGGCACTGATGCTGAATGAGAAGACCTGGCTTGTTATTAACATTCCAGTACATCAAGCTTCTCACTGAGGTTGAGGCTGAGGTTCTTTCTAGGCTAGCGGAGTTCCTACATACCAAACTTATCAAACCATGCCTTAACAGTAAACTGTTGCATATTTAATTTATATCTTTAAGCACTATGCGCTAGCAATATGTGTTGTTTTAATGCCTAAACTACAGCATTAGCATGTTTACATACATTTGACCATATAGCGTATAACTTTTTATTTATTTATTTATGTGACTGAAGAACTGAAACATTTATTAACTCGAAAATTATACATATTCATAAGTCAGTCGCGTAAAGCCATTTCTGAGCAACCACAAATTAGAAAAAGTTGGGACAGTATGGAAAATGCAAATAAAATAAATTTGCAGTGTTCCTTACATTTACTTTGACTTTTATTTGATTGTAGACAGGATGAACCTGAAATATTTCATGTTTTGTCTGCTCAACTTCATTTCATTTGTTAATATACCTCCATTCCTGCATTTCAGGCCTGCAACACATTCCAAAAAAAGTTGGGACGGGGGCAATTTAGGGCTAGTAATGAGGTGAAAAAACTAAATGATGTGATTCCAAACAGGTGATTGTAATCATGGTTTGATACAAAAGCATCATCGAGGAAAGGCTGAGTCTTCGATGAGCAAAGATGATCAGAGGATCTCCAGTTTATCAACAAATGTGTGAGAAAATTATTGAATGTTTAAAAACAATGTACCTCAAAGAAAGATTGGAAGGGATTTGCATATTTCTCCCTCTACAGTGCATAATATCATTAAACGATTCAAGGTATCAGGAGGAATTTCAGTGCGTAAAGGCCAAGGGTGCAAGCTTAAGCTGAATGCCCGTTATCTTCGATCCCTCAGACGGCACTGAATCAAGAATCGCCACTCAACAATAGCTGATATAACCACATGGGCAAGGGATTACTTTGGCAAACCTTTGTCAAGCACTACAATACAGAGTTACATGCACAAATGCCACTTAAAACTTTACTGTGCAAAAAGGAAGCCTTATGTTAACCATGTCCAGAAGCGGTGTCGACTTCTCTGGGCTCGGAGGCATCTAGGATGGACCATCACACAGTGGAAATGTGTACTGTGGTCAGATAAATCAGCATTCCAGGTGTTTTTTGGGAAAAAATGGATGCCGTCTTTATTTCATTAATAAATGAAATGAAGTTGAGCAGACAAAACATGAAATATCTCAGGTTCATTCTGTCTGCAATGAAATAAAAGTCAAAGTAAATGTAAGAAACATTTTCTGATTTGGGGTTGTAATATTACTTGCACATACAAAAGTCGGTGAAACAGTGGAATCTTTGCCAGGGTCAGGAATAAAACCCAATTTGTTACCTCATGCTCAGTGGAAATTTGTTTGGATTGTCAGATACAATCAAACAACAACAAAGATCTGCCATAAATAAGAAGCTTTGTTTCAATATGGGATTAAAGGCTGCCATGCAGGAATGAAGCCAGACTTAACTTGCTTACATTTCTTTTGTCACATTTTTGTGGTCAAAAGAAACAAAAATGCACTTATTTGGTCACAGTGATCAGAAGTATTTACAGAGGACAATGTGTGGTATTTAAAACCAACAACACTGTACCTACTGTCAACCATGGTGGTCATAACACAGCCTCAAACCTTGAGGTTGAACCTTAATGTACATTTCTAAATGTATTTTTGAAGTTTTATTGTCATGGATACTTTTTTTTTCTCTGTCATTATGACAGCATAATCAGTTCGGTGGAGTTGCTCAAGTGTGTTAGGACCGAAATTGCCATTTTGCTGGTTCAGCTTCGGCCCAGATGGGGCACGGCCATTTTTTTGTTCCTCATCACCAGTTCCATACCACGGTGCCCACCACATCTGTTATGCAGCGCACAGCATCGCCTCACTAATTTGTTTGTCAGTACATATTGAAAGGACGATCTGTCATTCTGCCATGCTTTGGTAGTGCTATGATGTTTGCAGTCATGGCTAGTCATAAGTTTCAGCTGATGCCCGTCTGGGACCAGCCAAGATTAGTTGTTTGACTGTGCAAAAATAAAAGACAGGCAAGAGAGTGAGGATGGAGGGTATATAAAATGACCCAGGTAATTTTTTATGGCTGTCATAATATTTTTTTTAATAAAATGGTTCAACGGGAAGATGCTTGGTGGCCAATTGTACGATGCACTTAATGTCCACTTTATTAGAAACAGCTGTACACTTGCTCACTGACATAAGTATTCATACAGCCATATGGTAGCAGTGTAATGCATAAAACCATTTTGGTCAAGAGCTTTAATTAATGATTGCTATGACTTAGCTGTCAGTGCAGATTGGCTTGTTAGAGTTTCTCAGAAACTGCGGAAACAATGTGCCTAAAAAATGAGTAGCAGTAAGATTAGAGGTTAAAGAAAATGGAAAGATTGTTCTACCTAAGAGAAAGGCTACCAAACTCAATTAAACACCCCAAGACCATTTATATAAACCCAGGAACATTAATCTAAGGCTACAGTAGACACAGGTTTTCCCAAACTGCACAAATAAAGGCTGGTCTGGCATCGTTAATTTTTTTTCAATCATTTTATAATGTTTACTTCCACCCTGATATTGCATGTTACAAAAGACAAAGACATGGCAATAGATTGAGCTGACCTAAACCACCCCCATGCCATCAGAGCTGAATCCACATGACCAACTTTGCAATGTGGTGTACTGGTAGACTAAAGGCAAAACCGAGGCCTAGTGGTTAAGGTACAGAACTAGAGTTGTTGGGCCCTTGAACAGGGCCCTTAAGCCTCAGTTGCTCAGACTGTATACTGTAATGTAAGTTGCTTTGAATAAAGGCATCTGCTAAATGCCAAAAATGTAAATGTAATATAAATTACACCGATTTATTTAGGGCAGTTGAGGCCTAGCAATTAAGGTACTTGACTAGTAATCATAAGGTTGCTGGTTTAAGCCCCACCATCGCCAAGATGCAACTGTTGGGTTCCTGAGCAAGGACCTTAACCCTTAATTGTTTAGACTGTATACTGTAAGTCGCTAAAAATTTAAAAATGTGTGTGTATGTGTATATATATATAGCTGGTATTTCCTCCTTTGGCTGAAATGACCTCAATTAGATGTTTCCTATAACCATCTACCAGTCTCTGACATCGACTGGGAGAAAGTTTTTCACACTCCTCCATGCAGAATTTCTTTAGCTGTGTGAGGTTTGAGGGGTTTCTTGCATGCACAGCCCGTTTCAAATCACCCCACAGCATCTCAATAGGATTAACATCCGGGCTTTGACTCCAGAACTCTCCATTTCTTTCTTTTGAGCCATTCCTTGGTGGATTTACTGGAATGTTTTGGGTTGTTGTCATGCTGCATGGTCCGCTTCAGCTTCAGTTTTTGGACAGATGGTCTTACATTTTCTCCACATCTTAAAGCTCCATCTCTCAGTACTGTTCAAATGAAGCTCAAATGTCCATATGTTTAAATATGTTTAAAAAGACAAAGGTTTACATGGGGTGTCCTAACTTTTTCACATGACTGTATATTTGAACAGCAGCACTGCTGTAAATGTGTACCTCAGTAGAACCTGTTTGAGGAATTTTTGGAATATCGTGAAACTTCATTCAAGAACAGCTTAACAGATTTAAAACAAGGGACATAGTAAGTTCTCATATGAACCTTAATAAACGAGCCATTTTTCAGAAGTATTTCAACATTCACCTTGACATGTAAGAGAATACAGATCATTATGTTTGAATTATGCTAATACTGCTAACACATTTCAAAACCATTCAGCTGAAAATAATGTGCCTGTGTGTCTGTGCATGTAGAGATACAGACTGTTTAATTAGTCCTGTTTATTCCAACCCCCACATTTACAAATTCCACAGCAAAGTCCACCATAAATGTGAACTTACATTTCATAATATCATATTTTCAAAGGCCATAACTTAATGTGATTCCAATTTTAGCACTTAGAAGGATTCAGAGTTAATAGTAAGTAATATGTTACTAAGTGGTTCCTATGGTTTTCATGTGGTTTCTGTGGGGTCTATGGTTATACGGTATTATAAGTGGTGAAGTTACCAAGTTTTTGCTATTATATTTTGAAGATAATTTATATTTTAATATTTAACACTGATTAACCTATACACTGTTATGTACCTGTGATGGCTTTCCGTAAATTATCTGTATTCCTGAACCCTGAAGCTTAAATAAAATTCTAAAATGTTGATAAATGTAGGCAATGTGATAGTTGTTATTGCTGGAGCAGATAGAATGACCTCAACTCCTCATTATATTTCCTCATTATGTGGTATCTAAACCAAATGGCTTAAGGTTTCTTTACCAGTAAAAGTACATTTTGCAGTGTCTAAAAAATAATAAATAATAATAATAATAAAAACTAAAAGTAATGAAGTTGTATCAGTCTCTTTTGTGCTTCAAAAAAAAATCCAAACTTTAAAGTAACAGCAAAATATCTGTATAGACTGGTGGAAATGAATTAATTAACTTCTTTCTGATTGGCTGATTCACTCTGTAATTGCATTTGTGTCTCATAATGATTTCAGATTATTAAACAAAATATTTTAAATGTGAAAGCACAGTAAAACCCAACACATGTTATAAAACATAATTGTATTTATTTAAGCATGTATTCAATTAATTTATATATTTAATTTAAGTTAAATACTATTTTCTCCCATTGCACAATTAAATTTAGTTTCACCTGTGAGGACAGGTAACTATTTATTTATTATTATTATTTATTTTTTTTCCAAATAAAGGGATTATTTTGGTTTGATGAACTGCACAACAGACAAAAATAATTAGTAAAATTAAAAGAAGACTGGCAATTAAATCGTGCAGCACATTTCCAGCAACTGTTATCTGGCAGCAAAGCTTCCAAGGGGGTTGTTTGTTAGTCCAAATGAAATTACACAAATGTCCCTGTTTGTTGCAGTAATGGTATTCCACTGATGCCCACACCTGGGTAAAATATGCAAATGTGCAACTTCCCCATAATGTCTGGCAATGAGTAATAATCATCATCCTGCGATATTGAGTTCATAATCATTGTGCAGTGTTTCAGAGGCAGCCATTCAATTTCACAGTAATGATGTAGTGCACAAGTGGGGGCAATTTTCATCATGACATCTGGAACTCCAGGAAAATCAGCAATTTGCAGAAGGTGTAAACAGGTAAAATGTGAGGGCTGGTTCTGGTAAAATATGTTTTTAATTACAGCTACAATTAAGCTGCTTTACCGAAAGTACCAAATGTGGTGACCTGGATTTTATACACTGCAGTATGCATGATAGAAACAGGGGTGGTGTAAGGACTAGCCTGACAGAGCCCCATACACTGTATCATCAAATGTCTCGTTGTTGCATGTAAATAGCTTTTTTACTAAAGTGAAAACTCACTTTATTATTGAATATTTTTTAAGGACAAAATTCAAATACATCTTTAATTTAGCTCAGTGAAGGTATGTAAGTTAAGTTAAATAAGTAAGTAAGTTAAAAAAAATGCTATTTTAAATGGTTGGCACTGTTACATGCACAACAAAATGAAATGACAGACAGTAAAGATGAGTTATTTATTGTTTTAAAGCGACAGCTAAAATAATGCTTATAAATTCTCTGCTATTATTTAGAATCTACTAGAACATGGTTATTAATCACAGTTAATCACATGGTTATTAATCACAATCTGAGCACTTGAGGGTTAAGGGCCTTGTTCAGGGGCCCAACAGTGGCAATTTAGGCAACCTTCTGATTACTAGTCCAGTTCCTTAACAATAAACTACCACAATGCCATAACATTAAAACCACCTCCTGGTTTCTACACTCACTGTCCATTTTATCAGCTTCATTTACCATATAGGAGCACTTTGTAGTTCTACAATTACTGACTGTAGTCCATCTGTTTCTCTACATACTTTTAGCCTGCTTACACCCTGTTTTTCAATGGCCAGGACCCCCACATGACCACCACAGAGCAGGTATTATTTAGGTGGTGGATCATTCTCAGCACTGCAGTGACAATGACATGTGGTGGTGGTGTGTTAGTGTGTGTTGTGCTGGTATGAGTGGATCAGACACAGCAGTGCTGCTGGAGTTTTTAAATACTGTGTTCACTCACTGTCCACTCTATTAGACACTCCTACCTAGTTGGTCCACCTTGTAGATGTAAAGTCAGAGACGATCGCTCATCTATTGCTGCTGTTTGAGTTGGTCATCTTCTAGACCTATATCAGTGGTCACAGAACACTGCCCACAGGGCGCTGTTGGATGGATTTTTTTCGGTTGGTTTACTATTCTCAGTACAGCAGTGACAGTGAGATGTTCAAAAACTCCATCAGCGCTGCTGTGTCTTATCCACACGTACCAACACAACACACACTAACACACCACCGACATGTCAGTGTCACTGCATTGCTGAGAATGATCCACCACCTAAATAATACCTACTCTGTAGTGGTCCTGCTTCTATATGGTAAGTGGAGCTAATAAAATGGACAGTAAGTGTAGAAACAAGGAGGTGGTTTTATTGTTATGGCTGATCAGTGTATGTTTGGATAAGAAAAGGTACGACATTTAAACTCAACAACAATGTACCTACTGGTACCTACCTAGTGGTGGACGTATTATCTGTTCTGCAACTAAAAGTGCATCCTGTGATCAGAAAATGTGAACTGATAAATGACTAGAGGGGTTACATCTGCAGCAGCAATAAAGACCGATCCTACCTCAGTCACGGAAAACTGTGCCTGTTGGATGCCTGGCCAGGTCGATTAAACAGCTGAGATGAGAGCTAATAAACTTGAGATCTCAGCAATGGGCTAGTGCATTACTCTGCTGTATCAACTGAGCACTCAAAGCTCTAGTCTCTACCTGTACACCAACAATGGATTCTAACAAGGTATGTATTTCTAATAAAGGGGCCAGTAAATTTAAACAGTATTTAAAAATTCCAACACCACTGCTGCATTTGCTACACTTATACCAGAACTACACACACTGCCATATCATTACCATGTTAGTGTCACTGCAGTGCTATGAATGATCCACTATCTAAACATCATCTGGTCAGTGAAAGTCCTATGGGAGTGCTTTTTGATCAATAAATGGGGTGACAAAGTGTACAGAGCAACAGATGGGCAACAGTCAATGAATGTATGTGAACCTATGTGAAGTTAATATCATCATATTTTCAGAGCCTGTAACTAAATTTGATTCCAATTTTAGCACTTAGTATTCAGAGTTAATTTAGAGTAAGTAAGATGTTACTATGTGGTTTCTATGGTTTCCATGTGGTTTCTGTGGTTTATATACAGTAGTTATATGGCATTCTAAGCAGTGAAGTTACCAAGTTTTGCTATTGTATTTTGGGTGGTTGCTAGGGTGTTTCTAAGTATTTGCTAAGTTTTAGGTGGTTGTTAGTGTGTTGCAACATGGTTGGTAGGTGGGGGGTTGCTAGAATACATGTGACTGCTATGTTAACCCAGGTGATATCAAGGTAACAAGGGTGTTCTTAGTATAGTTGTAAAATGCTTCCCTAAAGAAGTTTCCACCCCCCCCCCCCACACAAAAAAAAGTAAAATAAACAAATAAAGCAAATGAAGATGATTTTTTTTTAAAAATTTTTCCCACTTTTTCCCCCAATTTTCTCCCCTAATCCAGTTGTGTCCAATTACCCTGAATGCATCCTCTATACTGATTCGACCCTTCACCGCTGACTGAGAAAGCCTTTCAACTGACATACGCCCCCTCTGGCACGTACAGTCAGTACAGACTGCATTTTTCACATGCACGAGTCGAGTTCATACACCGACGGGCACTGTGTACGGAGGGCCACACCCCCATCAGCATTATTCCTCAGCCCTGTGCAGGCGCCATCAGTCAGCCAGCAGGAGTCGCAGTTGCACCGGACCTATGATCCGACTTTTTATCCCAAAACCTATAAACAACAGCCAATCGTTGTTCATGCAGCCGCCCAGCCCGGTCGGAAGGCAAAGCTGAGATTCAATACGATGTATTCGAAACCCCAACTCTAATGTGCTAGTGCACTTTACCGCTGCGCTACCTGAGCGGCCTATGAAGATGATTTATATTTTATTATTTAACACTGATTAACATATACAACTTCATGTACCTGTGATGGCTTTCTCTGTATCCCTGAACCCTGAAGCGTAAGTAAAATGATGAAATGTTGATAAATTTAGGAAATGTGATAGTTGCTGGAGCAGATACAATGACACTAACATGGTAATGGTATAATACATGGTATAAAACACGGTATGTGCCAGAGAGGTGTACCTAATAAAGTGCTTTGTGAGTGTATGTTAAAATTATATGGTGTTTATGTCCTAAGCATTATGTACCTGCTGCATTATTATAATTATATAATACATTGGCAAATCTTGACTTTTGTTTTGGGACTGAAGTATTGTAACACATGCTTTTTGGCAAATAAATAAATAAATAATGCATATGTGATAAATTTTGTGTGTATAAGAGCAAAATTCCTAGCAATGCCTCTGAATAGTAAGACAAATAGTAAGACAAATAGTAAGACAAATACAGGCTATGTAATGCTTTGTAATGAGAAAATCTCATTAAGTTTATTAAGCCAAGCAGAGTGCCCAGGGACTTGTTTAACACATTACAGATATGCCACTTTTCCACATTACTCATTATAGTAATTCATTCTGCTACTATTACACTAGGAGAGAAACACCTGGTTTTATATATCAGCATTTCCCACTTTTTTTTTATAAATGTTGACATATTGCAGAATTGTAGGTTTTTCCACCCTCTCTGTCAAATGCTGGAATTCTCAAAGCTGGAGCAAACAGGGCCATGCCTTAACAAGACCCCTCTTCCCCACCCCATTCACCCTCATTAATCTGAACACAAGGCCGAGGGCGGGATACCCTGTGTGGCCTTGAGATGTGGCGTTTTAACAGATGACTTCACACTGGTGAGAAAGGCGTATGAATGTGGAGAGGAGGGGAATCTTAGTTTTGGCTCTTGAACCCAATGATTCCAATTTTGGTGTCACTGAAAGCAGCGATTTATCATGTGCTGTATTACTTAGTGCGCTGGCTGGAAGAGGCCATTCATATCCTTCTCTGCCAGGCTGTAAAGACCTGGGACTAAGGGACCAAGAGAGCAAGCTATGCCAGGCCAATTCCTTTCAGACTCTACTGATCACAGACACTGTAAGACTGGGTAAATATACAGTAGCCTAGCTCACTATGAAGAAGTGTATTTATGACATCAGTTAAAGGAACTAATGTCCACAAATGCACCAATGTCACTGCATAACAAGGTGAAGAAATATACCCTATAGGCAAACATTAGAGAAGCTTAGATGTTTCAGCCATACCCATCAGTAACAAACACAAATACACACTTTACAAGAACCTTCCATACTTTTCGAAATAATATTTAATGATCTCTCACTAACATCTTTAAAGGACCTGTTGACAAAGTAAAATTTAGAACAAGATTCCACATTAAATGTTTTGATTAGATTTGTATACACTGTTTGTATGACCATTAGCAATTTATGTGGGATGAAATAGATGTGCAGCTGATAAACAGGGTACCGCACAACAACTTGGACTCCGGGAGCCTAGGTTAAACTTGACTCTATTTTTTTTTTCAGAGAAGGTGTAATTCCTGCCTTGTGCAAGTTTTTGGTGGTGCTGAGTCCACCATGATCTCCCTTAAATAAAAGTGCTCTTAACAGAGAGCATAAACAAAAACGATTTGGGATTTAGTAGTTTCATAAATCCACAGCTGGCGCAGATAAAGTGTGAGAGGTGTGGTCAAAATCTGTAGGCACAGAAAGTTTCCTTACTGTCCTTCATTCCAAGAGCTTGGCTTCAAACATATAGCTAGGATATCCACTGGGTTACAGACTTTATATTTTGTATTATTGTTCCCTTGTTACTTTGTATTTACCAACTGAGTATCCTTTCAACTATCCCCCTTTAGTTAGTGGTTCTTTAAAGACAGTAATATTTTACCTTGGATTAAATATCTGCGTATGAATTCTATTTTCTTTTCTACCAGGTGTGTGGGGATTTACCTCATCCTCTCTGTAGCAAGGCATGCCCTTCCCTGTTACAAAATGTATCATTGCCATGCATTGTCATTTTAGCCAGCAGAGAGGGCACAGAGGTGCATGGCTTTTGTTTGCATGTCAAATGTTTAAATAGAGCAAGTGACTTTATTACTGTTAAAAAATAATCTAAATGACATGAGAAAAGACAATAGATTCGGGCCTTTTACCAGTTAACAACCTAGCATATAAATGGTGACTGAGCAATGATACAATTCCTCCAAAAATGCATTTTCCTAACAGATGTTTTGATGATGGTGACAGAAAGCGCTGTCTAACATGTCAGACAAAAATCTCCCATAGCTGTTCAATCTGGCTGATATACTGTGACTAAGAGAGTCGTGATTTGTGATTCACATATTTTTATACTCATCAAACTATTCAGTGCCTGTAGATGGGGGTATTACCATCCTCCACAAGGTTCCTCTGAATGCCAAGTTAACCCAAACATAAGCAACATTAGCCAAATGCCAGTCACGGCATAACAAAGTCATCAGGTCCCTGATCTGTGAGGGTCAGGCATTCAAGCATGGAACCATTCTTTTGGTGTGGGCAACACATTACGGGAAAAAAAAAACCCTGGATCCCAGCAGTAGTGGGATAGCATAATCTACCACTGCACCACCCAAGCACAACAACAATAATAATAATAATTAAAAATAAATAAATAAATAAATAATAATAATAAAATAATGTAGCGTCGCCACTGGGGGGGCCGGCACGGGCTTTACCCAGAAAGCCTTGCGGCCGTGGTATCCAGGCTTACCGTAGACGTGTAGCCCAGTGTTGGGGATGGGTTGGCTGCGGTGAGGGCTGGATGGGCAGCTCTATGTTTGTCTGTCTGTTGTGTGAATGTCTATGTGTATGAATGGTTGTCTTTAAATAACCGTCTGGCGGCCCCGACGCCCATCCCTTGATACTTGCCGGCGCCACATTGGTGTCAGAAGTGGGATTGTGGTGTTTGGGTGGCTCTGATGGTTTGGTGGGCCAATATGCCCGATCTGTCCGATTGCGCTAGCCCAGGTGTTGCTGCGGGGGCATGTGTTACTGGCGGCTGAGAGGACGGTGTTCGTCTTCTTGTGCCCTGCCCACTGATCGGGTCAGTGCGGTGTTCCAGTAGGCCAGGTGAAGCAGTGGGTAGAACGGCGGCTCAGCAGTGTAATGGGATGCGGTCCGGACATGGAGCCACCCAGTGAACGCTGGTGAGTAGGTCACTGGGACGGTTGACCATTAGGGAGGGGGCAGTGTAGCGTTGCCACTGGGGGGGGGGCACAAGCTTTACCCAGAAAGCCTTGCGGCCGTGGTATCCAGGCTTACCGTAGCCATGTAGCCCAGTGTTGGGGATGGGTTGGCTGCGGTGAGGGCTGGATGGGCAGCTCTATGTTTGTCTGTCTGTTGTGTGAATGTCTATGTGTATGAATGGTTGTCTTTAAATAACCGTCTGGCGGCCCCGACGCCCCTCCCTTGATACTTGCCGGCGCCACAATAATAACAACAACAATAATATTAATAATGAAAAAAAAATACTAATAGTAATAATAATAATAATAACAATAATAAAAATAATAATAATAGTTATAACAACAACAATTATTCGTATTATTTTATTTATTTATTATTATTATTATTAGAATTGCTGAGATCCGGGTTCAAATTGCAGTGGTGCTATTGGCCGATAGGGCATCTACACAGACATGACTAACTGTCTGAAGCCCTACTATAGACTGGTGCCCTGTACAGGATATTCCTGCTCTGGTCTAGAGTTTTCTGGTGAAACTGAACCCGCCGCAAGTCTGACAGGTATAAAACGGTTGATGAAAATTAAACATAATAATTGTTATTATAATAACAACAATAAACATGATGATAAAACAACACAAATGTTTGAGTGAGATTTTCGACTTGACTACATTTTTATTGCTCAATAAATAATATTTATTTTAATTTTAGCTCTAAGATTAGTATGAGCAGTGGGATGAAATAGAGTTTATTTATTTATTGGGATTTTAACGTCATGTTTTACACACTTTTGGTTACATTCATGACAGGAGAGGTAGTTATTCGTTACACAAGATTCATCAGTTCACAAATTCAATGTCAAACACAGTAATGGACAATTTTGTATCTCCAGTTCACCTCACTTGCATGTTTTTGGACTGTGGGAGGAAACTGGAGCTCCTGGAGAAAAACCCATGCAGACACGGGGAGAACATGCAAACTCCACACAGAAAGAACCCAGACCTCTCCACCAGGGAATCAAACCCAAGACCTTCTTGCTGTGAGGCGACAGTGCTACCCACTGAGCCACCGTGCCGCCCATGAAATAGAGTAGCTCTTTAAACATTTCATGGTTTGACCTGAAGTAAAATATTTTTTTTTTCATTACAATCGTGTGTTCACGCTCCTTTGAAATATGTTTCTCTGAAGCAATAACTGTGCTTAATTAAATTACAAAAAAGGACGATATTAGCATCCCGCTGTTTTCATGCTATACGACGGTGTCTGGCAGGTCTCGGGGTGAGATAGCAGTGTCTGCGGGGCAGGTCTGTGCCATCCTGGCAGTGAGGGTGAAAATCAGACAGTGTGTGGACGGGAGCCTCTTCCAAATTGCAAAACACCTTCATGCACCCCAGGGGAGCAGAGCTGGTGGAGATAGTGGAAAGATGGGGGAGGTGGTTGCCCACCTCTCTATCATTTCAATTAGTATTCTGCTTCACCCTGCTGCCCTCTGTAACAGGCCATAGCAGGAGGTGTAAAAAAAAACCATGCACACAAGCCTATGCTAGAGCAATCTTGCCTAGACTATAACATGCAGCAGTGATCTTTCATCACAGCAGTACAAACATTCCAACTCATTTTCTTAAAGTCAATGGTTTAAATTTCAGTAAGCCTTTAATTATTATAAAATAATAAAAATATATATAAAACTAAAATAGTTTCCATTTTATTTGTGGATCCTAATTTTAAAAAACATAATTGTATTTATTTGATTTATTTTATTAAAATAAATTTATTTTATTTATTATTGTATCTATTTTTCAAAGACCTTTTCCGTTGATTATTTTTTATATATCATATATGCTTACATTTCTATTTTTTAATATATGTATAAATGCTTTTATATATTTATATTCTTAAAAGCTGATGTAACGTTAAAAATTTCCCCTGTGGGATAATCAAAGGATATCATTTATTTATTTATTGGGATTTTAAAGTCATGTTTTACACACTTTGGTTACACATCAATAACTGTTATTCATCAGTAGCTGATATAACCACATGGGCAAGGGATTACCTTGGCAAACCTTTGTAAGCACTACAATACGGAGTTACATGCACAAATGCCACTTAAAACTTTACTGTGCAAAAAAGAAGCCAGAAATGTCCAGAAGTGACTTCACCATCATACAGTGAAAACATGTATTGTGGTCAGACAAATCATTATTTCTTAAAATTCTTATTTCTTATTCTTATTTTTTTTTTAAATAAATCATTATATCTTTTTTGGAAGAAAAGGACACCGTGTGCTTTGGACCAAAAATGAAAAGGACTATTTAGACTGTTATCAGCAACAAGTCTAAAACCCACAGTCTGTCATGTTATGGGGTTGTGCCACATCTGTGATGGCAGTCTTAGTGCAAAAAAGTACATTGAGATTTTAGAGTAACATAAGAGCAAAGGGATTAGAGCAAAACAACATGCTGTACACATTATTAAGGCATGGTTGTGGAAGAAGAAGCTACGGGTACTGGACTGACCCGAATAGAGAATGTTTGGAGAAAGAATGGGACAAAATAACATCTAAAACACTTCATCGCTTGGTATACTGTGAACATCTTTTAAGTGTTGTGGACACATGGCTATGAGCTTGTTGGAAATATATATATATATACAGTATATATATATATGCACATTATAAATACCATCCACTACAACCCTTCCTGTTTGCTATACCAGTCTCCACTTCTCTAGAAAGGCTTTCCACAAGAGTTTAGAGTGTTTATGAAAATTTGTACCCATTCAATTAAAGAAGCATTTGTAAGGACAGGCACTGATGTTGGACTGGCTGGTATTTAAGATTCCAATTCATCCCAAAGGTTAGGAGATATGGTCAGGGCTCTGAGCAGGTTACTGGAGTTCCTTAAAATCAGACTCATTGAACTATGTCTTCATAAACCATGCTTTTTGGAGAGAATGAGAACTGTATTGCAAGCAGTGCTTTTACGAGGGATCTTGAAAAAGTTTCTGCACTTATATTTTGGTTGGAAATGGTGAGAGTGGGAGGAGTAGTAATTGGTCGTGTCTGAGAGACTGAGAGAGCTTATAGTCCGGATTTAGCGCCATCTGATTTCCACCTTTTTGGACCGCTCATATAAGCTTTAGGGGGAAGAAGATTTTCATGTGATGATGATGTGAAAGCAGCAGTGCATCAGTGGCTACACGCTCAACCAAAAATGTTTTTTGCTGATGGCAAGTTTGTACGATCCTGGGAAAAATGCATTGAAAGGTGAGATGTAGAAAAGTGATGTATAGTTGAAACTCAACACCCTTCGTTGAGAAATTTGTACCCTTAAACTCAACATTTCCCTTAAAGTCAACGTGTTCACCTTTAAAAAAAAAGATTAATTTAATTTCAAATTAACAATGAACAGCCGCTTTGTTCAGCGCTTGGCTTGAGAGTGCAGTAAGGCGCAATCAAAGTGCGAATATGAGACGAATCGGCATTTGTGTGAAATAACTGTCAAATCCATTTTGAAAGCTCAACATGTATCTGTTTTAATCTGAATTTTTTCTGTTTCACTTTTAAACTTGTGTTACAGCTTGCGGTTCTAAGAAGTTGTAAGAATCAGCTTTTTTGAGAGAAAGTCTAAAACGCTTATCGTTACAAAAAGCATGACAATGTATTAACATTTTATGACATGAATTATTACTGCTCATAAGTTCTCTCCACTAATAAGTTCTTTCCACTAATGAAATTCCTCAACAGTTATTGATTTTTAACTGTCTTTAATTGTATTTCAGTGTTTTGATATTATATTTGTGTTATTCTCAGTGTGTAAGTGTCAAAAACAACCCCATTATTTTACATTAGTTTACAATATATGCAGTTACACTGGACCATGGAACGCATTAACAGGTTTCCCATACATCCTTATGGTAAAAAAAAAAAATACCTTGAAACTCAATGCCTTCAAAACTCAGTGCCACTCCCATAATCAATTGACGTTGAGATTCAAGGTACGACTGTAATTTGTTTGTACAATTTTTAGTAGTAGAGTTTTAAAAGTGCGGAAACTTTTTGAGGAACCTTCGTATTTGTAAGAGACCATCACTGATTAAACTTTTCTAAATCAGTGCATTTTTCATATTTTTCAGTTATAGGTTTTCCAAAAAACTGGAAGAATCTAAAATGGCCTGGACTACTTTGAGTCCTGTACCTAGGACTCAAGCTGTACCTGAACCAGATAACTTACATATAATCTCTACGATCAAGAACACAGACGAGATTCTACAACAAGCCAACGTTTCGGCCTGCTTAAAAAAGTAATTAAGCGACCTTAAGATGCTGCTCAAGAGAAATAAATCCTATCAATGTTTCCCAGCATGGCAGGCACAGTCCATGGCTTTCCAGCTGAGCATGCACTAACTGATAAAGCAGACAAGGCATCCGCTATGTTAAACTCCAGACACCATGCTGCTCCTCATTAACCTCCACACAGATAAGCCTGTTTTAACCACATGTTTGGATGGCCCTGTGAAAAAAAAAACATAAAAAAAACAAAAACCCTTGGCATCACTTGAAATATTATACGTGATCAACATTTCAATTCTGGCTACTAGCCAGACCCACTTTTAATTCCTAAATGAGCATTGCAGGCCCAGCGCTCATCCTGGCATGGCTAACAAGGTTAAAATGGTTCAGCGTGGGTCTAATGGGATTCAGGATCATTCGCAAAGTAGTTATTAACACCATGTTAGCGCTTTCTGTCTCTGGCATCCTCGCTGGCCCCCTTCTGTGTCAGAGCATATGCTCGTTAGTGGGGATGCTCAGGTAGAAGGACACTCATTTCGAGTGTGGTGAGCACTAGTGGCGCATCTCCAGCTGTTTGAGGAGTCTAGACAGCCAGAGATGGTACAGCTCTGAGCAAACAAAATGTTTATCACAGGTAACAGTCACCCATGTGAGAGCAAAGCAAATATTAACCACCACGGTGTGGAGATAATTGGCATGAAGTCATTATTTATACACTTGTTGTTTTTTTAATGGCAGGATTAGATGAGACACAGGAACCATACAGAACAAACACAGGATCGGTGCAAACAAGGACAACACGTTTATCATATTACACAGATACATTGCTTGGCAAAAAGTAGAGCTTGATGGAAATCCTATTCCAAAACCATAGACATTAACATGAGTGGCTTAGTGGGTAGCACTGTCGCCTCAGAGCAAGAAAGTCCTGGGTTAGATCCCCAGGTGGGGCAGTCTGGGTCCTTTCTGTGTGGAGTTTGCATGTTCTCCCCGTGTTTCCTCCGGAAGCCAATGCTGGAAATGACAGACAGAGATACAGCCACAGTGCATTACACATTTATTTACAATCCCATTTACAAACTCTTCTTTTTTTAGGGTAAAAAAAAAAGTGTGCACATGAGCAACAGATAAAGATGGCTCCAGATGTCACTCAATATATAATGTACAGTGGTGGCACAGAAGATAGAGTGGCTGCTAAGTACTTGATCCTAATACTTGCATTTGGTCACTGTATAGCAGGAGGTTTGTATGTTCTCCCAGTATATGTGGGTTTCCTTTAGGTACTCCAATATCTTTCCAGCTTGCAAAAACATACAGGAAGTTAACATGCAGAAAATGAAGTGGGAAGTTTGTCAGTTTGTGAAGAGATTTGACCCTGTTGTGTAATCTGTATATGAGAGGTGGTATTTGTTCAGGATTTGTATACTGTTTCCAGCAGATGTGTGGACGCCTCATAACAATATTATGCATTTTTCATTTTTCTTTTGTTAGTCATCCATAGTTGGCAGTTGATTACAATTCACATTGATTTGCATAAATAGTAAACCTTGGATATCATTTCTTGCTTGTATCTACATCTCAAGTCTTTCTATTTGCCATCTGTGTTGAAGTGAAAACAAGCCTGCGGAAATGTATCACCTGTTCAAGATGTACCAGTGTGTAAAACAGCTGGGTTTATGAAACACACACACACACAAATACACATATATAGTACATATACACCGATCAGGCATAATATTATGACCACCTCCTTGTTTCTACACTCACTGTCCATTTTATCAGCTCCACTTACCATATAGAAGCACTTTGTAGTTCTACAATTACTGACTGTAGTCCATCTGTTTCTCTACATACCTTTTTAGCCTGCTTTCACCCTGTTCTTTAATGGCCAGGACTCTACCAGGACCACTGCAGAGTAGGTATTGTTTGGGTGGTGGGTCATTCTCACTGCAGTGACACTGACATGGTGGTGGTGGTGTGTTAGTGTGTGTTGTGCTGGTATGAGTGGATAAGACACATCAGCGCTGATAACGTTTTTAAACACCTCACTGTCACTGCTGGACTGAGAATAATCCACCAACTGAAAACATCCAGCCAACAGCTCCTCGTGGGCAGCGTCTTGTGACCACTGATGAAGGTCTAGAAGATGACCAACTCAAACAGCAGCAATAGATGAACGATCGTCTTTGACTTTACGTCTACAAGGTGGACCAACTAGGTAGGAGTGTCTAATAGAGTGGACATTGAGTGGACACAGCATTTTAAAACTCCAGCAGCGCTGCTGTTTCTGATTCACTCATACCAGCACAACACACGCTAACACACCACCACCATGTCAGTGTCACTGCAGTGCTGAGAATCATCCACCACCTAAATAATACTGCTCTGTGGTGGTCCTCTTTGGAGTAGTGTGCTGTGGTAAGGGTGCTCAAACAACAGACACAAACAGAATAAATAGAAGGCCAGCTCCACAACTGGGTCCGAACAGGATTCAATTCAGCAGGTAGCAGAGTTAAGAATGCTCACAAAACTTAACTCAATAATCACAAATCGTTCACACCCACTTCATGCCCCTGAGGTGTTTCGACAGGGCACCTTCAGTCATAGACTGATTCCAGCTAGAAGCAGGAGTGAATGCTACCTGAAGTCTTTCCTATTCAATAATTCGTCTCTCTCCATATCTGTTTTTATTTTACACACATTATCTTCAGTAATTGAGTGTTGGACCATGGAGATACAATAAATCAATTAAAAAAGTCTCAACATAACATTTGTCTGATGATACTTGTGAAGTGCTACTTGCCAAATCAAGCATGACTGTGCACATACAAAACATGCTTTGGTGAGTTTGGTGTAAAAGAATTCCAGTGGCTTGCAAATAAACCAGACCTTAACCACAGTGAAGACCTCTGGGATAAATTAGAATGTTGATTGCGAGTCAGACCTTCTGATTCAACATTACTTCACAAACGATCCTTCAACACATAAGTGTCCTGTAAGATTATGTCAATTTTTGATGACAACTGTAGTATGGACTACAGAAGATCACACTAATCCTCAGCAGCATGGTCATCTCTTCTTTTGTAAGTGCCAGCAGATGTAATTAAGATTAGAGTGCTTTTACATAATTGTATATGCAGTTATGAGCAGGATGGTAGAACAAAACCAAAACAGACAGTGTTGCCATAGGCGCTAATACATTAGTGCAATGATTAATGTTTATTTACTCTCTGAATATTAATCAGAATACTTTATCATAATACTATTACCAGGTCTAATTTATCAGCTTGCATTTACAGGAGAAAACAATACAACAGGAGGTCACACCATTATTTTGGCCATTTATTCTGTCATAGGGCAGAGCGTGCACTGGATAATCATGCAGTCACGCTCACAGACAAGTCAGGATAGATGAAGTTCTGCAACCTGACCTATCAAAGGCATAACAAACATCAGTTACAATTTCACACTGAGCTACAGTATTATAGTGGATCCAGCACACCACATCATTTTAATACAACCACAAATCAGAAAAAGTTGGGACAGTATGGAAAATGCAAATGCTTTTATTTGATTGTAGACAGTTTGAACTCAAGATATTTCATGTTTTGTCTGCTCAACTTCATTTCATTTATTAATATACCTCCATTCCTGCATTTCAGGTCTGCAACACATTCCAAAAAAAGTTGGGACGGGGCAATTTAGGGCTAGTAATGAGGTGAAAAAACTAAATAATGATGTGATTCCAAACAGGTGATGTCAACAGGTGATTGTAATCATGGTTTGGTACAAAAGCAGCATCCAGGAAAGGCTGAGTCTGTGATGATCAGAGGATCTCCAGTTTGTCAACAAATGTGTGAGAAAATTATCAAAATGTTTAAAAACAATGAACCTCAAACAAAGTTTGGAAGGGATTTGCATATTTTCCCCTCTACAGTGCATAATATCATTAAACGATTCAAGAATTGGGAGGAAATTTTGTGTGTAAAGGCCAAGGGCGCAAGCTTAAGCTGAACGCCTGTGATCTTTGATCCCTCAGACGGCACTGCATCAAGAACCGCCACTCAACAATAGCTGATATAACCACATGGGCAAGGGATTACTTTGGCAAACCTTTGTCAAGCACTACAATACAGAGTTACATGCACAAATACCACTTAAAACTTTGCTGTGCAAAAATGAAGCCTTATGTTAACCATGTCCATTATCTGGGCTCGAAGGCATCTAGGATGGACCATCACACAGTGGAAACATGTATTGTAGTCAGATGAATCAGCATTCCAGGTCTTTTTTGGAAAAAATGGACACCGTGTGCACCGGACCAAAGACGAAAAGGACCATCCCGCCTGCAGTCCTGATCTGTCCCCAATAGAGAATTTTAAAAGGAAAAATGTGACAACCAAGACCCCGTACTGTTGCACATTTTAAGACGTGTTTGCAGGAAGAATGGGACAAAATAAAAGCTGAAACACTAAATCACTTGGTATCCTCGGTGCCAAAACCTCTTTTAAGTGTGGCGAAAAGGAATGGCAACATTACAAAGTGGTAAATGCTTTACTGTCCCAACTTTTTTGGAATGTGTTGCAGACCTGAAATGCAGGAATGAATGTTCATTACGAAATGAATTGAAGTTGAGCAGATAAAACATGAAATATCTCAGGTTCATCCTGTCTGCAATGAAATAAAAGTCAAAGTAAATGTAAGAAACTCTGTGTTTTTTATTATTTGCATTTTCCATGCCGTCCCAACTTTTTCTGAATACAAAGGATCTACACATGACTGTTCCCCCATTTAAACCTTTGATCTTGGGTAGATGTACTAAATGTTTGGATTTTTGTCACTGTTTAGCCTTCAACCACAAAGCCTGTATTTAAAGACTTACCCAGGTAATGGTTTCTATAAATAACCCCAATTGAGGAGCAGAGAATTAGTCTTATCCTTCCTTTCAAACAAGCTGAACACTGGTTCTGCCACAGTTTGGGTACAAACATTTGTCTGAGAGCATTGAAGCCTCCCAGCTGGAGTAATGAAGCAGGATGTTATCTAGCCCGACCAGAGAGGTAAATGCCAGTCTTATCTGCAAAGCTTTACCCATATGCTCAAATCCATGGCACAAGGACAGGGAAAAAATCACCCTGCCTTCCACTGGTATCACAACACAAACAGTGGGCAGTCCAAAATGGAGATGGGCAGCAGTGCAAGCTCCACAACATGAACTGGTTTCAGGGTCCAAAGCTCACAAGTATTTACCTAAGCTTAGTGGCCAGGCCTTGCTAACATTCCACTTGCTGCCAAACAAGGGATAATAAACCAAAGAGGCCCCACAATGGATTGGCGTCCTGTCAGTGTGTGTCACTGTATTGTGCAGGATGATTCTGGGAAAACTTGAGGCTAGTTGTGCAGGATTATTTTGAAATGAATGGAATAGCTCACACTGTTTAAAACAGTTAAAAATCAGAATTCTCAACAACATTTATATAATGTTTTGCCAGAGGGAAAAAAACCTGACCATCAATACAATACAAAACAGACAATCAATAGAAATGGTATACAGCCTTAATTGGGCTTTTAAGTGGAAGATAAATGAGTTGTGCTGCCCTGAGGGAGTAAACTTGTTAAGGAATTAAAGAGACAAATGAGGAAAAATGAGAGGAAGGTAATTATCTACATCTCCATTGGTTTGACTCTCAACTAAAGTAAAACAGGACCTGACATTCTGCTTAGTCCTTTTCAAAGTAAAACAATGCCATAAGTACAGGATTAATTGCCTTTCTTAGGGGCCCCACAGCTAAAGCAGTTTAGAGTTTAGGGGTCATCATTAACATTTTAATGGTAATATGAATATTAAAATTGAGTTTAATGGTGTATTTCATTACAAATCTGAGACCTGCTGACTGCCATAGACTTTGTCCAACACGTCCACAGTCATATGACTCAAACTCTACAATTCTACAATTACTGTCTGTAGTCCATCTGTTTCTCTGCATGCTTTGTTAGCCCCCTTTCATGCTGTTCTTCAATGGTCAGGACTCTTCCAGGACCACCACAGAGTAGGTATTATTTGGGTGGTGAATTATTCTCAGCACTGCAGTGAAACTGACATGGTGGTGGTGTGTTAGTGTGTGTTGTGCTGGTATGAGTGGATAGGACACAGCAGTGCTGCTGGAGTTTTTAAACACCTCACTGTCACTGCTGGACTAAGAATAATCCACCAACTGAAAACATCCAGTCAACAGCGCCCCGTATTGTGACCACTGATGAAGATCAAGAAGATGACCAACTCAAACAGCAGCAATAGATGAGCGATCATCTCTGACTTTACATCTACAAGGTAGAGCAACTAGGTAGAAGTGTCTAATAGAGTGGACAGTGAGTGGACACGTTATTTAAAAACTCCAGCAGCGCTGCTGTGTCTGATCTACTCATACCAGCACAACACACACTAACACACAAACACCATGTCAGTGTCACTGCAGTGCTGAGAATGATCCACCACCTAAATAATACCTGTTCTGTGGTGGTCCTGACCATTGAAGAACAGAGTTAAAGCAGGTTTAAAAGAAATGTAGAAAAACAGATGGACTACAGTCAGTAATTGTAAAACAACAAAGTGCTTCTATATGGTAAGTGGAGCTGATAAAATGGACAGGGAGTGTAGAAACAAGGAGGTGGTTTAATGTTATGACTGATCAGTGTATTCCACAGTAAGTGACTGGAGACTAGGATTACCCCAGACTCCCAGGGCCCTGGTGTTGAGTGGCACTACCTGCTGTACCACAGTGCCCTTATTTACAAAATATTTATTAATATTTTTAAAAATATGTATTTTTTTGTTCTGGTTCACACATTTAATCATATAAAAAATTTACCAGTTGGGTCTCATAGAATAAAACGAGCAGTTTGGTTTAATATGCATGTAGCTGATACAGTGCAGGTCTTTATTAAGAGAAGAGCTCTCATAAACACCTTGAAACTGTCACCTCTCACTGTCTCAAAGGCAGAGCTCTGAAATACTTGGCATGGCTCCCCTGACAATATTATCTCTCAAGCACAGACAAATTGCCTCTTTGTTTAAAGACATGAATACCACCTTAAAAAAAAACATTATAGAAAATCCTATAAACAAAAGAGCTATGAGTTGCTCTGATGATGCTGGGTAGCAACTGCACAGCCAGAGGATAGGCTTGCTTTAAACAGCCCCCCCTTCTTCTTGTTTCTCAGATCAATTGAAGGTTGCATCGACCTCGTGCATGGCCTACATTCTGATGGGCGAGCTAATTGCTTAATTTGTTTTAGAATTAAAAGCTGTTCCTTTTGTTTCAGCCGAGCTCTTTTTCCTTCTGCTTCTGTTTTAAATGTTTATAGAAAATGTGAACGTTGGGACAATCCTAAAAATTGCAAAAAGAATAAATAAATAAATAAATAAATAAATAAATAAATAAATAAATAAATAAATAAATAAAATAAAATCTTGCTGTATCACTTGAACTTTTATCTGATTAATGAAAGTATTAATAAAATAAAAATCATAAAATTAATAAAAGTATTTTTTATGACAAACCTAATTGTATTTTGGAAAGCTTCAAAATGTACACAAACAGTAGACATTTACTACAGGCAAGGGCTGGACCCAAGTCCTTAAAAAGGGTTTTCAGGTAAAATAATTACTTGACAATAAAAATAAAAATGACAATAAAAAGTACAATGAAATCATAAAAAGTAAGAAACGGTGATGAGATCAAACCTTCTTAATATTAAAAATTGTTTTATTTACCTTAGTACATCAAATGCATAATGCTTTAAAACCTTTATATCTAAAATTTTAATTATAAACACTCACTTTCTTAACCGCTTATCCAATTAGGGTCGCGGGTTGGGGGTGCTGGAGCTATCCCAGCTTTTCAATGGGCGCAAGGCACACAGAAAAACCCTGGACGGGACGCCAGTCCATCGCAGTGCAGACACACATACACACACACACACACACACACACCCATTAACCTATAGGGCAACTCAGTGTCTCCAGTTAACCTGACTGCATGTTTTTGGACTGTGGGAGGAAACCGGAGCTCCCGGAGGAAACCCACGCAGACATGGGGAGAACATGCAAACTCCGTACAGAAGGACCCATACCGCCCCGTCTGGGGATCGAACCCATGACTTTCTTGCTGTGAGGCGACCGTGCTACCCACTTAGCCACTGTGCCGCCCTAAATTATAGACAATACAACAAATAATATGCACTTAAAAACAATAAGCACAATTCTAAAGTTCAAATCAGGTGTCAAAATCCAATCTCCAGGCAGCAACCTGAACTCCCCACAGTCTAATACCCACACTGAATATCAACATAAAAACCAAAGGCAAAATAATGGCTTGAGATTGACAAACACACAAAAAATAGTGCTAGTACATTAGAGTCTAATGATTAGACAGCTGCACCACACTGTAAAACCTAACAATATATTTTAATAAAACAAGAAAGTTAACTTAATATTGGGGGAGTCATTCATTTTCATTAATTTACCCTAACTAAAATGTATTTTTAAAGTAATAATTTGGTAAGACAGGTGCTAGGTGGTGGTAAAGTAGTGCTAGACAAATGGGCAATGATCGCAAAAGTAGATGATGAGGCATAAGGCAAAGAGAAAAGTGGTAAAGACTAAGGGCAAGGCATATGGCAAGTTGTATGAGAAGTTGGACACTAAGTAAGTTAAAAAGAACTTGTACCAGTTGACCAGAAAGAGAAACAGACATGTAAAAGAATATTGCAGCATAGAAATGGGAACATGCTGACAAATAAGTGTTCTAAGAAGATCATGTTGGATGATATAGCCATAGTAAGCCAGGGAGTGCCTCGGATTAGCAAGGAGGAAGTGAGGGCAGCTATAAAGAGAATGAAAGTGGAAAGGCAGTTGGCCCTGAAATGTAAGAGGATGCCTGAGTGAGTTTCTGTTGTATTGTATAAGAAAGAAGTATGTGAGGGTGGTGTATGACAGTGTGACAGTGATGAGATGTGCAGTAGGAATAACGGACAGGGTTCAACTGGAATTGGGACAGCATCAAAGGTCAGCTCTGGGTCCTTTCTTGTTTGCAGTGGTCATGAAAAGGCTGACAGATGAGGTTAGGCAGGAGTCTCCATGGAATAGGATGTAAGCGGATGACACTGTGATTTGTAGAAGAAGTAGGAAGCAGGCTAAGAAGAGCCCCAAGAGACAAAAGTATGGATTGGAGAGAAGAGGAATGAAAGTTAGCAGGAGTAAAATTGAGTACATGTGTGTAAATGAGAGGAAGGGTGGGAGAAAGGGTAAGTTGCAGGGAGTTGAGGTGATGTAAGTGGACAGGTTTAAATTCTCAGGGTCATCTTGCATAGTAATAGATAGTGTGTTGGTGAGATGAAGAAAAAAGTGCAGGCAGGATAAAGTGGGTAGCATAGAGTGGCAGGAGTGATTTATGATAGAAGGGTATCTGCCAGAGTGAAAGTATACAAGACAGTAGCGAGCCCTGCTATTTTGTTTGGTACTGACTAAAAGACAGGAGAGGGAGTTGGGGGTGGCAGAGATAAAGATGGTGTTATTCTCATTGGAAGTGACAATGGACAAGATTAGGAACGAGTTTACTAAGGGAACAGTGCAGGTAGGATGTTTTGGAGACAAAGTTAGGAAGGCAAGGTTGAAATGGTCTATCCTTGGCTGTATTTGCATACTGTGATGGCTGTAATGGTTAGATGAGGGTCACAAGCTTTCAATAATACTCTATGTTGATTATTTTGAAATTGCATACCCTCTAAGGACATCAAAAAAACAAATGCACAAAGTATGCCAGTTAAGTACCGTTCATCCCTCCACTCAACTGGCCCTTTTGTCCAATTTTATCAATGTACAACAGTCTACTGTCTACTCTGTTGTAACTGAAAACCTTGCTGGCCATTCATCTGGTTACAATTACACTAATATGCAAGGAACACATTCCATTGATTACATCAGCTGGAGGCAACCCAGAAGCTGTGGTTCTGGTGGCAGTGGTCATTAAAGAAGTGGTGTTTGCAGGAGTTCCCTTCGAAACCCATTAAAAATTAGGTTGTAATGTTTCTCTGTTAAGGTAATTGGTTTCTTTAAGTTTATCCATGTTGTCCTTTAAAATCTTGAGGATGGGAGAAAGCAGCTCAACCCTAGGTTACAGGCCTTGAGAAATGAACTAGGGTAAAGTTTTACAGAAGTGCTTCCATAGTAGACAATGTTTAAGTAGACAACAGTCCAAGAATATAAAGTACATGTCAGCTTAAGTGCTTAGTAAAGAGGTGAGTTTTTAATTGTCTTTTGAAGACAGCAAGATAATAAGATGTTCAGACAGACAAAGGAAGTTCGTTCCACCACTTGGGTGCAAGTACAGAGTCCTGGGTGGAGGATCAAGTCGAGCGAGACTAGTGGCACGGAGGTTGCGTGGTACAGAGGGGGTTTTATTAGAACTCGAAGGTAGTTTGGAGCTGGGCCATTTTTGGCTTTGTAGGCCAGCATCAGTGTTTTAAACTGAATGCGTGCAGCTACAGGAAGCCAGGTCTTGAACATCAGTTTCAGAATAATTATTGTTTGGCCTTTAAACATAGCCAACCATCTCTGTTTAGAGGCCCAGATGGCCAAAACTACTGCTATTATTTGAATCCAGACTAATGATGTGTAACTACCTGATTCTTCTTGGTTTTACCTGCAGAATCCAAGTTTATACATTTTAGATCTGAGTCTTTGCTTTCACACATAACCTAATATTTCATGAGGAACAAATTAATAAATCTCTTATTAATTTGTAATAAGAGCTTTGCTGAACTGTGAGTGCCTTTCAGCTTACATGATCAATATGTTCACAACACTATAATTTGTATGTTTTATAATTTAAAAGAAATTACATTAATAAATGATAATAAATGATATTTAAGCCTATACTGTATATAGACAAGCTGCTGGGTTTAAAGAGTAAATCAATAAACTAAATGAATTTGAAAGACCACATCAGTGATGCCACCTAGCAAGCAGGATGGATAACATTCTATACAATAATTTAAGTAGGTTATCTCCATTTACATTATTTTTTCTTAAAGAACGTCACCTATTTGTTCATCCACTAATGTCTAGGGTTCACCAGCAGACGTCATCTACTGATGTCTAGAGTTTACCCGCAGATGTTACCTACCTCTTCATTCACCAATGTCTAGGGTTTACCTGCAGACGTCACCTATCTCTTCATCCACCAATGTCTAGGGTTTACCCGCAGACGTCACCTATCTCTTTATCCACTAAAGTCTAGGGTTTACCTGCAGACGTCACCTATCTCTTCATCCACCAATGTCTAGGGTTTACCCGCAGACGTCACCTATCTCTTCATCCACCAATATCTAGGGTTTACCCGCAGTTGTCACCTATCTCTTTATCCACCAATGTCTAGGGTTTACCCGCAGACGTCACCTATCTCTTCATCCACCAATGTCTAGGGTTTACCCGCAGACATCACCTATCTCTTCATCCACCAATATCTAGGGTTTACCCGCAGTTGTCATCTATCTCTTCATCCACCAATGTCTAGGGTTTACCCGCAGATGTCACCTATCTCTTCATCCACTAATGTCTAGGGTTTACCCGCAGACGTCACGTATCTCTTCATCCACTAATGTCTAGGGTTTACCCGCAGACATCACCTATCTCTTCATCCACTAATGTCTAGGGTTTACCCGCAGACGTCATCTACTGATGTCTAGGGTTTACCTGCAGACGTCACCTATCTCTTCATCCACCAATGTCTAGGGTTTACCTGCAGACGTCACCTATCTCTTCATCCACCAATATGTAGGGTTTACCCGCAGACGTCACCTATCTCTTCATCCACTATTGTCTAGGGTTTACCCACAGACGTCACCTATCTCTTTATTCACTAATGTCTAGGGTTTACCCGCAGACGTCATCTACTGATGTCTAGAGTTTACCCGCAGATGTCACCTACCTCTTTATTCACCAATGTCTAGGGTTTACCCGCAGACGTCACCTATCTCTTCATCCACTAATGTCTAGGGTTTACCCGCAGACATCACGTATCTCTTTATCCACTAATGTCTAGGGTTTACCCGCAGACGTCACCTATCTCTTCATCCATCAATGTCTAGGGTTTACCCGCAGACGTCACCTACTGATGTCTAGGGTTTACCCGCAGACGTCACCTATCTCTTCATCCACCAATATCTAGGGTTTACCCGCAGTTGTCATCTATCTCTTCATCCACCAATGTCTAGGGTTTACCCGCAGATGTCACCTATCTCTTCATCCACTAATGTCTAGGGTTTACCCGCAGACGTCACCTATCTCTTCATCCACTAATGTCTAGGGTTTACCCGCAGACATCACCTATCTCTTCATCCACTAATGTCTAGGGTTTACCCGCAGACGTCACCTATCTCTTCATCCACTAATGTCTAGGGTTTACCCGCAGACGTCACCTATCTCTTCATCCACTAAAGTCTAGGGTTTACCCGCAGACATCACCTATCTCTTCATCCACTAATGTCTAGGGTTTACCCGCAGACGTCACCTATCTCTTCATCCACTAATGTCTAGGGTTTACCCGCAGACGTCACCTATCTCTTCATCCACTAATGTCTAGAGTTTACCTGCAGACATCACCTATCTCTTTATCCACTAATGTCTAGGGTTTACCCGCAGACGTCATCCACTGATGTCTAGGGTTTACCTGCAGACGTCACCTATCTCTTCATCCACCAATATCTAGGGTTTACCCGCAGACGTCACCTATCTCTTCATTAACCAATGTCTAGGGTTTACCTGCAGACGTCACCTATCTCTTCATCCACTAATGTCTAGGGTTTACCCGCAGACATCACCTATCTCTTTATCCACTAATGTCTAGGGTTTACCCGCAGACGTCATCTACTGATGTCTAGAGTTTACCCGCAGATGTCACCTACCTCTTCATTCACCAATGTCTAGGGTTTACCAGCAGACGTCACCTATCTCTTCATCCACTAATGTCTAGGGTTTACCCGCAGACATCACCTATCTCTTTATCCACTAATGTCTAGGGTTTACCCACAGACATCACCTATCTCTTTATCCACTAATGTCTAGGGTTTACCCGCAGACGTCATCTACTGATGTCTAGAGTTTACCCGCAGATGTCACCTACCTCTTCATTCACCAATGTCTAGGGTTTACCCGCAGACGTCACCTATCTCTTCATCCACTAATGTCTAGGGTTTACCCGCAGACATCACCTATCTCTTTATCCACTAATGTCTAGGGTTTACCTGCAGACGTCACCTATCTCTTCATCCACCAATATCTAGGGTTTACCCGCAGACGTCACCTATCTCTTCATCCATCAATGTCTAGGGTTTACCCGCAGACGTCACCTATCTCTTCATCCACCAATGTCTAGGGTTTACCTGCAGACGTCACCTATCTCTACATCCACCAATGTCTAGGGTTTACCTGCAGACGTCACCTATCTCTTCATCCATCAATGTCTAGGGTTTACCCGCAGACGTCACCTACTGATGTCTAGGGTTTACCCGCAGACGTCACCTATCTCTTCATCCACCAATATCTAGGGTTTACCCGCAGACGTCACCTATCTCTTCATCCACCAATGTCTAGAGTTTACCTGCAGACGTCACCTATCTCTTCATCCACCAATGTCTAGGGTTTACCTGCAGACGTCACCTATCTCTTTATCCACTAATGTCTAGGGTTTACCCGCAGACGTCACCTATCTCTTTATCCACTAATGTCTAGGGTTTACCAGCAGACGTCACCTATCTCTTCATCCACCAATATCTAGGGTTTACCCGCAGACATCACCTATCTCTTTATCCACTAATGTCTAGGGTTTACCCGCAGATGTCATCTACTGATGTCTAGGGTTTACCTGCAGACATCACCTATCTCTTCATCCACCAATATCTAGGGTTTACCCGCAGACGTCACCTATCTCTTCATCAACCAATGTCTAGGGTTTACCTGCAGACGTCACCTATCTCTTTATCCACTAATGTCTAGGGTTTACCCGCAGACATCACCTATCTCTTCAACCAATATTGTCTAGGGTTTACCCGCAGACGTCACCTATCTCTTCATCCACTAATGTCTAGGGTTTACCCGCAGACATCACCTATCTCTTTATCCACTAATGTCTAGGGTTTACCCGCAGATGTCATCTGCTGATGTCTAGGGTTTGCCCGCAGACGTCACCTATCTCCTCATCCACTAATGTCTAGGGTTTACCCACAGACATCACCTATCTCTTTATCCACTAATGTCTAGGGTTTACCCGCAGACATCACCTATCTCTTTATCCACTAATGTCTAGGGTTTACCTGCAGACGTCACCTATCTCTTCATCCACCAATATCTAGGGTTTACCCGCAGACGTCACCTATCTCTTCATCCATCAATGTCTAGGGTTTACCCGCAGACGTCACCTATCTCTTCATCCACCAATGTCTAGGGTTTACCTGCAGACGTCACCTATCTCTACATCCACCAATGTCTAGGGTTTACCTGCAGACGTCACCTATCTCTTCATCCATCAATGTCTAGGGTTTACCCGCAGACGTCACCTACTGATGTCTAGGGTTTACCCGCAGACGTCACCTATCTCTTCATCCACCAATATCTAGGGTTTACCCGCAGACGTCACCTATCTCTTCATCCACCAATATCTAGGGTTTACCCGCAGACGTCACCTATCTCTTCATCCACCAATGTCTAGGGTTTACCTGCAGACGTCACCTATCTCTTTATCCACTAATGTCTAGGGTTTACCCGCAGACGTCACCTATCTCTTTATCCACTAATGTCTAGGGTTTACCAGCAGACGTCACCTATCTCTTCATCCACCAATATCTAGGGTTTACCCGCAGACATCACCTATCTCTTTATCCACTAATGTCTAGGGTTTACCCGCAGATGTCATCTACTGATGTCTAGGGTTTACCTGCAGACATCACCTATCTCTTCATCCACCAATGTCTAGGGTTTACCTGCAGACGTCACCTATCTCTACATCCACCAATGTCTAGGGTTTACCTGCAGACGCCACCTATCTCTTCATCCATCAATGTCTAGGGTTTACCCGCAGACGTCACCTACTGATGTCTAGGGTTTACCCGCAGACGTCACCTATCTCTTCATCCACCAATATCTAGGGTTTACCCGCAGACGTCACCTATCTCTTCATCCACCAATGTCTAGGGTTTACCTGCAGACGTCACCTATCTCTTCATCCACCAATGTCTAGGGTTTACCTGCAGACGTCACCTATCTCTTTATCCACTAATGTCTAGGGTTTACCCGCAGACGTCACCTATCTCTTTATCCACTAATGTCTAGGGTTTACCAGCAGACGTCACCTATCTCTTCATCCACCAATATCTAGGGTTTACCCGCAGACATCACCTATCTCTTTATCCACTAATGTCTAGGGTTTACCCGGAGATGTCATCTACTGATGTCTAGGGTTTACCTGCAGACATCACCTATCTCTTCATCCACCAATATCTAGGGTTTACCCGCAGACGTCACCTATCTCTTCATCAACCAATGTCTAGGGTTTACCTGCAGACGTCACCTATCTCTTTATCCACTAATGTCTAGGGTTTACCCGCAGACATCACCTATCTCTTCAACCAATAATGTCTAGGGTTTACCCGCAGATGTCACCTATCTCTTCATCCACTAATGTCTAGGGTTTACCCGCAGACATCACCTATCTCTTTATCCACTAATGTCTAGGGTTTACCCGCAGATGTCATCTACTGATGTCTAGGGTTTGCCCGCAGACGTCACCTATCTCCTCATCCACTAATGTCTAGGGTTTACCCACAGACATCACCTATCTCTTTATCCACTAATGTCTAGGGTTTACCCGCAGACGTCATCTACTGATGTCTAGAGTTTACCCGCAGATGTCACCTACCTCTTCATTCACCAATGTGTAGGGTTTACCCGCAGACGTCACCTATCTCTTCATCCACTAATGTCTAGGGTTTACCCGCAGACATCACCTATCTCTTTATCCACTAATGTCTAGGGTTTACCTGCAGACGTCACCTATCTCTTCATCCACCAATATCTAGGGTTTACCCGCAGACGTCACCTATCTCTTCATCCATCAATGTCTAGGGTTTACCCGAAGACGTCACCTACTGATGTCTAGGGTTTACCCGCAGATGTCACCTATCTCTTCATCCACCAATGTCTAGGGTTTACCTGCAGACGTCACCTATCTCTACATCCACCAATGTCTAGGGTTTACCTGCAGACGTCACCTATCTCTTCATCCATCAATGTCTAGGGTTTACCCGCAGACGTCACCTACTGATTTCTAGGGTTTACCCGCAGACGTCACCAATCTCTTCATCCACCAATATCTAGGGTTTACCCGCAGACGTCACCTATCTCTTCATCCACCAATGTCTAGAGTTTACCTGCAGACGTCACCTATCTCTTCATCCACCAATGTCTAGGGTTTACCTGCAGACGTCACCTATCTCTTCATCCACTAATGTCTAGGGTTTACCCGCAGACGTCACCTATCTCTTTATCCACTAATGTCTAGGGTTTACCAGCAGACGTCACCTATCTCTTCATCCACCAATATCTAGGGTTTACCCGCAGACGTCACCTATCTCCTCATCCACCAATATCTAGGGTTTACCCGCAGACGTCACCTATCTCTTCATCCACCAATATCTAGGGTTTACCCGCAGACGTCACCTATCTCTTCATCCACCAATATCTAGGGTTTACCCGCAGACGTCACCTATCTCTTCATCCACCAATATCTAGGGTTTACCCGCAGACGTCACCTATCTCTTCATCCACCAATGTCTAGGGTTTACCTGCAGACGTCACCTATCTCTTCATCCACTAATGTCTAGGGTTTACCCGCAGACGTCACCTATCTCTTCATCCACCAATATCTAGGGTTTACCCGCAGACGTCACCTATCTCTTCATCCACCAATATCTAGGGTTTACCCGCAGACGTCACCTATCTCTTCATCCACCAATATCTAGGGTTTACCCGCAGACGTCACCTATCTCTTCATCCACCAATATCTAGGGTTTACCCGCAGACGTCACCTATCTCTTCATCCACCAATATCTAGGGTTTACCCGCAGACGTCACCTATCTCTTCATCCACCAATGTCTAGGGTTTACCTGCAGACGTCACCTATCTCTTCATCCACTAATGTCTAGGGTTTACCCGCAGACGTCACCTATCTCTTCATCCACCAATATCTAGGGTTTACCCGCAGACGTCACCTATCTCTTTACCACCAATGTCTAGGGTTTACCTGCAGACGTCACCTATCTCTTCATCCACCAATGTCTAGGGTTTACCTGCAGACGTCACCTATCTCTTCATCCACTAATGTCTAGGGTTTACCCGCAGACGTCACCTATCTCTTTATCCACTAATGTCTAGGGTTTACCCGCAGACGTCACCTATCTCTTTATCCACTAATGTCTAGGGTTTACCCGCAGACATCACCTATCTCTTCAACCAATAATGTCTAGGGTTTACTAGCAGACGTCACCTATCTCTTCATCCACTAATGTCTAGGGTTTACCCGCAGACATCACCTATCTCTTTATCCACTAATGTCTAGGGTTTACCTGCAGACGTCACCTATCTCTTCATCTACCAATATCTAGGGTTTACCCGCAGACGTCACCTATCTCTTCATCCACCAAACCTAGGGTTTACCCGCAGACGTCACCTGTCTCTTCATCCACCAATATCTAGGGTTTACCCGCAGACGTCACCTATCTCTTCATCCACCAATATCTAGGGTTTACCCGCAGACGTCACCTATCTCTTCATCCACCAATATCTAGGGTTTACCCGCAGACGTCACCTATCTCTTCATCCACCTATATCTAGGGTTTACCCGCAGACGTCACCTATCTCTACATCCACCAATATCTAGGGTTAACCCGCAGACGTCACCTATCTCTTCATCCACCAATATCTAGGGTTTAGCCGCAGACGTCACCTATCTCTTCATCCACCAATGTCTAGGGTTTACCTGCAGACGTCACTCATCTCTTCATCCACCAATGTCTAGGGTTTACCTGCAGACGTCACCTATCTCTTCATCCACTAATGTCTAGGGTTTACCCGCAGACGTCACCTATCTCTTTATCCACTAATGTCTAGGGTTTACCAGCAGACGTCACCTATCTCTTCATCTACTAATGTCTAGGGTTTACCCGCAGACATCACCTATCTCTTCAACCAATAATGTCTAGGGTTTACCCGCAGACGTCACCTATCTCTTTGTTCACTGATGTCTAGGGTGTACCCGCAGACGTCACCTATCTCTTTATCCACTGATGTCTAGGGTTTACCCGCAGACATCACCTATCTTTTCAACCAATAATGTCTAGGGTTTACCCGCAGACGTCATCTATCTCTTTGTCCACTGATGTCTAGGGTGTACCCGCAGACGTCACCTATCTCTTTATCCACTGATGTCTAGGGTGTAACCACAGACGACACCTATCTCTTCATCCACAAATGCCTAAAGTTTACCCGCAGATGTCACCTATCTCTTCATCCAGTAATGGTAGGGTTTACCTGCAGATGTCACCTATCTCTTCATTCAGTAATGGTAGGGTTTACCTGCAGACGTCACCTTTCTCTTCATCCAGTAATGTTAGGGTTTACCCACAGACAATAAAAGCATAATGTTAACAAACTTCCAAACTGTTGGTTGTTACCAAACTGAAATGTTAACACATTTTATATTTTAATTTCATTTTGTTTTCCAAATCACCTGACCTGACCTCAGTACCCAATGATCTGTATCCTCGCATCTCTCATGCCATGAATATGATGTATTGCACCTCATGTGGTGCCTCGGGCCTAGATTTTAATTAAAGTCTTCCACAACTGCACACGCACGATTCCGCAAAAAAGCAATAGGCAAACAACTCATAATGGCCATGTCCTTTCTATTATTGGGTAAATAATGGCTGCATGTACGCTCTTTCAGCTGTCAGCATTCAACTGTAACCTGCGGTCCTGTTTTCTATTAGACACCATTGAAACATTTTGCTTTCTGACGCGAGACTGGATTTTTTTCTTTTTAAACTGAAATGGGAGTATGCCACTGAAAAGACACATTTGAAAAGAGGCACTTCATTATATTATTTTTTCTCAATTTTCAATTACTTCCTCTATGTTCCTTATATGCTAGTCAGTGTGAAAATATTTTTGCTCTTTTAAAATAAAGCAATCAAAACAGCTCAATGCCAGTGAAATTAAGAGTAGAATTATTATTTAATGCAGTAATTAGGAATTATGTGGGTTTATATTTTAAAATTCTGTCATACATACCATCTCAATTGCTAATTAAAACCAAACTCTGTAATCACTGTCAAAATCCCATCAACATGCTGTTAAATATGGTGAAAATCTGCACTGCTACACTTTAAAGTATCACTCATATATAAAGCATTTGACTGGATCAGGTGACAGTGCTGCTCTTTTGAATTCAAGATGATCGGAAGCTTGGCTTGCAATATTGTAAACTTATTTGTGTATTCAACTGAACGATAAGTACCTATACTTCATACGAGGAAGCATTTATAAGAAATACACATAATATTGTATAAAGTTTCAATTCATTGTATTAAAGAACTCCAGGTAATTGCAGCATACATGATGCATACCAGGTAATACATGATGGTTGTGGTGCAGCGATATCAGTTTTGTTGTGTGATGGAAAAGTTCACCAAAGCAGAACTTCAAGCAAATTAGTCTGTTAGCCAGACTAAATGTAACAAAGTGAACTGGAGATTGATACACTGACCAGGCATAACATTATGACCACCGACAGGTAAAGTAAATAACACTGATTATCTCTGCATCACAGCACCTGTTAGTGGGTGGGATATATTAGGCAGCAAGTAAACATTTTACTCTCAAAGTTGATGTGTTAGAAGCAGGAAAAATGGGCAAGCATAAGGGTTTGACAAGAGCGAGTTTGACAAGGGCCAAATTGTGATGGCTAGGCGACTGGGTCAGAGCATCTCTTGTGGGGTGTTCCCGGTTTGCAGTGGTCAGTATCTGTCAAAAGTGGTGCAAGGAAGAAACAGTGGTAAACCCGCGACAGGGTCATGGGCGGCCAAGGCTCATTGATGCACATGGAAAGCAAAGGCTGGCCCATGTGGTCTGATCCAACTGACGAGCTACTGTAGCTCAAATTGCTGAAGAAGTTAATGCTGGTTCTGATAGGTGTCAGACTTCATGCCTCGATGGGTCAGGGCTGTTTTGGCAGCAAGGGGACCAACACAATGTTAGTAAGGTGGTCATAATGTTATGCCTGATCGGTGTATGTTTATTAATATGTTTTACACTTATTTCAAGAATTCTCACAGCTTTGTCCTAAACAGGGTCCTGGTTGGTCCAGCAGCCTTTAAAAACTGGCTACAATGCAGAAATATATACCCTGGAAGGGGAACTTATCCATCATAGGGCAAAACACACTCACAATTAGTTAATCCTTTGCACTTTTTGTGAGATACAGAAAACCAGTGAGTCCAGATGAGAAAATTTACAGAAATAGAAAAAGAACAAGGAGACCTTTACCAGTTATCCAAAGTACAGATTATACAGATTTTCCTCCATATTATAGTGATAGACATTCTGGCTAAAATAATAACTCTTCATCTTTTAAAGAAAGGGCGCACCAAGTCAAGTTTGCTCTTCTTAAATAAGATCTGTTCATGTGATCCATGTGTGCCTTATTGATTTATTTATTAACAGTTTCAAAGTCAGAAAATAAAAAATCAGGATCTACATAATATATTATTTATGCTATATGAGGTTTGAAAAGTAAATGAATGAGGATTTTTTTCCAGCCTGGACTGTAATTAAATAAATAATGTGTTAACAATAATGTCTTAATAAATGCCCCATTTTAGCTTTCTTGGACTATCATCCACCAATGGTGCTGATGCTGTCTGGTCTTCATTTTTTCCAAGAATAACATCATCATCATCATCCTTTCCACTTGTCCATTCAGGGTTGTGATTAATAATAATAAAAAATAAACATTTCGCATAATAAATCATGTGTCACCCAGCAATTTAACCAGATGTAGCATTATCTACTGTATATGCTTACATACAGGTATTTAAAACAAGTGTAGATGTGTTTTGCAGGAAACAGAAAGCTGCCATGATTCAAGCCCAGATGTTACCACAAACATCTATGACCAGGGGTGTGTTCGAAAACCTAGTGAGCTCTCTACATAGACAGCATTTTACGTCATTCTATGCGCGCTCCCAAGAGGAAGACTAGATGCCTTAAAATGCTGCCTAGTAAGGTAGCTTAAATTTGAACGGTATTTTGAATGAATAATGAGGGAGCGTCTGAGGTAATCGGCATAATTGCTGTCTAAGTAGCACGTCCGAATAACCTGTATTATAAGTCGATGACTTATTAGAATCCTCTCTACTTGGGCTGCTGCCTATGTAGGCAGTAGACAGCAAGGTAGCTCACTAGGTTTTCAAACAGGCTCCAGAAGTCCTACAGATAATTGTGCATAAGGCACAATTGCTTTTGCTCTATGTTGTCTACTTTGTTGTTATGAAGAGTAATATCATTTCATTTCATTTTCATCTACAGCTTTATCCTGGTCAGGGTCATGGCAAGTCTGGTTTCACCAGGAACCGGGAAATGCAGGCGCAAGGCAGGAAGAACCTGGACAGGGCTGCAATTCATTGCCAATGAGCATTGCCAATTATGTATGTGTAGATGATCAGGCAGACAAAAGCACCTATAATTCCTAAAATGCTTTTTAGGTGCTACATTATAATGGTACTAAATTGAAAGAGACACATACCTGTGAAGAAATCCACGATAATATCCATGTGAGACCAAAAGGGGAAAAAAAGAGAAAGGAAAACATTAATTACAACTACATTTCTCAGTAAGATTAACACTGAGGCACAATGCTCAATTAATAACGCCTTTCACCTAACATTTCACACAGGATTTAACTGAAATACTGAGAGAAAAGAGAGAGGAAGGTAAGAGAGGGTAGGAAAGGGGTGTTAGGGGGCAGGCTGTTGATTGACAGGCTGAGCAGTGCATCAAAAGATTTCATTCTAGATTGCAGCCTTATCTGGAGCGATAAGTAGAGGTTATCACTGACCACCTGCTCTGCATTTAAGGCCTGTTCACATCATTTCAGCTGCTATATAACAAAACAGTGGACCATGGAGGGAGAGTGCAGCACTTCAGAAATGCTTCAGCCAATACATTTGACCCAATGCAATTGCCAATAATAAAAAACATTACAGTAAATCATGTGTGATTTGTTTTCTGCTCCAGTTATGCCTTAAACATTGCACATAACTGTATTTATAGCTTTTTGCTTGGAAAATGCTAAAAAAAAAAACCCTCTGCACTCCTATTTGTCTTTTGTGTGACTGTGTCTAACGCGTACAACGTGTGAAAATCATCTGTGGCCGTTCGGCACCCGCTAAATCAGTGTTTAAAATTCTGCACCCAACATGTCTGTCTCCCGGGTGCGATGGAGGCATCAGATTAAATGGCTGCTAAATGCTAAACGCAAATGCATCACAGGCATTAAGTACTCCATGGCAAATGTGCCGTTCTTCTAAATTAGCCACCTTTTTAAGGTGCATGCCCTTGAGCGAGCCATTTAACCTCAAACGGCTGTGAGGATGAGCAATATGGCCACCTTGTTTACGTTTATGTTTATAGCCACCATAAAGTTAGAATAAGAGCTGCTCAGCAGACATGTTTGACTAAATAAATAATTAAATAAAGCACATTAAATCTACTCATGCAAGATTATGGTGGAGGCTTGTACATTTAGCAGAAAATCAGAAAATCTAATATACAGTCCTAACATACAAATCTTATTTTCTTGGGACATTCTGTAAATGTCAAACTGCATTTTGTAAATATAATATAATATATATATATATATATATATAATTTATAAAAAAAAAAAAAAAAAAAAAAAAAAAAATATATATATATATATATATATACACAGTATATATATATATATACACTGTATATATATATAGAATTTTATACCTTCAACGAACTCAAAAAATAAACGTTGGGACAGAGGCATGTTTACCAATGTATTACATCACTTTCCTAATAATTACAGTTTTTCTTTTTATTAAAAATTGGGAACTTTCTAAGTGAATTTTTTGCTCAGTACAAGACTTCAGTTGCTCAACAGTCTGTGGTTGTTGTTGTCTGATTCTCCTTTTTATGATGCGATATACATTTTCAAAAAGAGACAAATCTATACTGCTGGCTGCGAGTCAACTCTGTGGGTCTGTTCGAAAACCTAGCGAGCTGCCTTGCTGTCTTACTGCCTACATAGGCAGCTGCCTAAGTAGAGAGGATTCTAATAAGTAATTGACTTATAAGTCAGGTTATTCGAATGCACTACTTAGAGAGCAATTCCATCAGTTCTCGCTTATTAAGCTAACACAGTTAGCCTCATGCCATTCAAACCAATGGGATGGGGTGGCACAACACGCTACCAAAAACGGTTAAATTTGCTAAGCCCGAATGTGCAAATAAATGACACTTGTGCAAGTTCATACAAATAAAAAATCAATAATGATTTATTTACATTCGAAAATGTAAATAAATTATGTGCTCCACAACGCCCGCCATATTTCTTATTTTTTTGTGAGAGAAGTTGCCGCACTGAACGCTGTGATTGCCTTTATCGCTAAGGCAGCATTGGATGCTTCCTCGATGTTCTGTCAAAATACCATTCAGATTTAAGTGTCTTAGTAGGGAGCATTTTAAGTCATCTAAGGATTCGAACAGCCTACTTCTCGGGAGCGCGGGTAGGATGACGTAAAATGCTGTCTATGTAGAGAGCTTAATAGGTTTTCGAACACACCCTGTGTCTGTTGTAATAAATGCAGAATGAGTGCACAAAATAAGTGCATCAATGGTACCTCCACACATATGCAAGTAACCCATGCCATAAGCACTGGTGCAGCCTCAAAACATTTCAGATGTTGGTTTTTGCATCTTTTGCTCAACAGTCTAGTGGTTACTTTTTATCTTACTGATGGCATAGAAAACTTGGCATAGAAAACTTACAAGCTGAATACAAGCTGAAATGTGGACCCATCTGACCACAGCACATTTCCACTGTCTTTTGGTCTATTTGAGATTAGCTTTGGCCCAGGCTTTCTCTTTGTGTTAAAGAGTATAAGGTTGCATTTCTTGATGTAGCGGCAACTGCATTGAGTGATAATGGTTTTCTAATATTTCTTTTACACCCAATCGGGCGGCACGGTGGCTCAGTGGGTGGCACTGTTGCCTCACAGCAGGAAGGTCCTGGGTTTGATCCCTAGGTGGGGTGGTCCGGATCCTTTCTGTGTGGAGTTTGCATGGTCTCCCTGTGTTTGCGTGGGTTTCTTCCAGGAGCTCTGGTTTCCTTCCACAGCCAAGACATGCAAGTGAGGTGAATTGGAGATTCAAAATTGTCCATGACTGTGTTTGACATTAAACTTGAACTGATGAATGTTGTGTAATGAGTTACTACCGTTTCTGTCATGAATGTAACCAAAGTGTGTAAAACATGATGTTAAAATCCTAATAAATAAATAAATAATTATATCCAATCATGATACTCGCCTGTTACCAATTCATCTGCCTTATCATGGAATTTTTCTAATTGGTGTAACTTAAATATTATATTAGCTTGCTAGATTAAAACAGAAGCTGGTAATGATAAAAAAAGTAATTATATTAATACTGAAAACAATGTATTTAGCCTGATAGTTCTATCTACAATCTGTCTTTTCAGCTATCCAGTCATTGGACTGCATTATCATTGGACTGGTTCATGCAAGAACTACTACCAAATCCTAACATGAGAGGCAGAAATAACTGTAATCAACTGTAATTTTATAAGAAATGAGTTTTCCACTGAAATAACACAAATTCCCACTGACACTCTCCAAAATATTGTGAAAAGCTACCCAAAGAAGGTATATTAATGCCCATGGTTTTGGAATTAAATGTCCAACAAGCTCATAGTCAGGCGTCCACATACTTTTGGCCCTATAAGGCTTACAGACAACTTCCTATTACAGTCAAGTTGTGGAGAATTATTTAACACATAAACGACTTACTTGCATTATCACTATCTTAAGTGTAGCAATTATAACTGTCATTCTTAATTACCAAACCCATTATTTTCGTACACAATAAGCAGTCCTTTCTCTTCTACACCTCCTCTGGGTTTAGTTTGCATTACTCAATCAAGGAGCTAACTGATGTATCTGTTGCTGTGAGAGGGCTCAGTGTGAGAGGAACAGCATTTTCTTTCTCCTGCCTCGCCTCATTCTCTTTTTTTTTCTTGCATCTTTTACCACCTGCCACATGTTGCTACGCCAGATCTTCCTCCTCCGAGAGCAGAGATGATAGTTGATAAAAGATACAACCCAAACTTTTTTTTAAACTCATCCATCAGGTTGAGTTTGACTCGAACTGACTCATATACACACAGCTGTGAAATCAACACCAAACTATGATAGGAGAGCATAAATCTCTTACCACTGTGGGAGGAGTGAATAAATCTCACTGTTTATTCCACTTTGTAATGTACTTATAAATATTGATGTAAATGCACTGTGCTGTCTACGAGAGGTCAGGGCAGTGGGGACCTGGCACATTAGCAAACTTAAATTAAATGTAGACATATTTACTGTATAATGCAAACTACACCCACATTACAGACAGTAAAATTTACCTCTCATTTTATTTGCCTGCAATAACAGTACTTACAAACAATATGGTGGACAAAAGGATTGTGAGCACCCAACACCTAAACTTTACATTACTGCATTACTAATTCTATAGGCATTATTATAAAGTATGTCCCCTGTTATACTTCTACAGGTGTCTTTTCTTTTCTGGTAAGACAATATACACTGATCAGCCATAACATTAAAACCACCTCCTTGTTTCTACACTCACTGTCCATTTTATCAGCTCCACTTACCATATAAAAGCACTTTGTAGTTCTACAATTACTGACTGTAGTCCATATGTTTCTCTGCATGCTTTGGTAGACCCCTTTCATGCTTCCAGGACCACTACAGAGTAGGTATTATTTGGGTGGCATTCTCAGCACTGCAGTGACACTGACATGGTGGTGATGTGTGTTGTGCTGGTATGAGTGGAATAGACACAGCAGCGCTGATCCAGCCAACAGCGCCATGTGGGCAGCATCCTATGACCACTGACGAAGGTCTTGAAGATGACTCAAACAGCAGCAATAGAAGACAGATCATCTATGACTTTACATCTACAAGGTGGACCAACTAGGTAGGAGTGTCTAATAGAGTGGACAGTGAGTGGACACGGTATTTA
This sequence comes from Trichomycterus rosablanca, assembly GCF_030014385.1. Lineage (NCBI taxonomy): Eukaryota > Metazoa > Chordata > Actinopteri > Siluriformes > Trichomycteridae > Trichomycterus > Trichomycterus rosablanca. The sequence goes on from NC_085990.1 coordinate 29,381,925, forward strand.
AAAACTTCAGCAACGTTGCTGTGTCTGATCCACTCATACCAGCACAACACACACTAACACACCACCACCATGTCAGTGTCACTGCAGTGCTGAGAACCATCCACCACCTAAATAATATCTGCTCTGTGGTGGTCCTGACCATTAAAGAACAGAGTAAAAGCAGGTCAAAAAAGCATGCAGAGAAACAGATGGACTACAGTCAGTAATTGTAGAACTACAAAGTGCTTCTATATGGTAAGTGGAGCTGAGGACAGTGTGGACAGTGGACAGTGAGTGTAGAAACAAGGAGGTGGATTCAATGTTATGGCTATACGTGTACGGTACAACGAAATTCTTTCTTCACATATCCCAGGTCGTTTGGAAGCTGGGGTCAGAGCGCAGGGTCAGCCATTGTACGGCCCCCCTGGAGATGAGAGGGTTAAGGGCCTTGCCCAACATTGGCTGCATGGCAGACTTGGGATTTGAACTCTCAACCTTTTTTTAGCCCAATTGATAACCCAAAGCCCTGTCCATGCTGTAGGAATTTACTTAGAATTATCCACAACAGCATTATTTTGGTTTAGCACAGATGTGCACTTAAATAATTACAATTTTGCTATAGTTCTTATTGGCTGGTACAGTGGCTGGTGCAGTACAGCAACACGGGTACCATCTTTGCCCCTTTACACTGTTTGTAAGAAGTTTGCATGTTCCTTTTTTTCTATTTTATTTATGCACCTTCTCCTATTTTCTCCCTATTTAGCATAGTCAATTTGTCTTCCGCTGCTTGGGGATCCCTGATTGCAGTCGAGGTGAGTATATTGCTGTTCACGCCTCCTCCGACCCGCGTGCAGCCCTTAGCGGAACCCTTTTTTTACCAATGCATTCTGCACAGGTGCCTCTCTATCTGCCAGTCAGGGTCCTAACACAGCGTTTGAAGACCCCACCCACATAGTCCAGTCATCCTGCCCTAGCAGAACTGTGTCTGCTGCAGGCACTGGCAATTATGCCTGCTAAAAAGTGCCCAGTCGAGGAGTTCAGAATCTCGGCGCTGGTGTGCTAGCGGAATATCTCGCTGCACCACCTGGGTGCCAGTTTACATGTTCTTTCATTACCAGATGAGTTTTCCCATTGTATTAGACTTTCCTTCTACTTTCCAAAAACATACAGAATATGGACTGATTGGATAGGATAGACTGACACCCTTTATAGTGTGTATAGCCAACTTGCAGCCAGTGTTTCTGGATGACATGGATAGTGTTTTTATTTAGTTATTTATTTATTTTAATAAATGCTTTACATTTATGAAAATGCATTTTATTCTATCATTTTTTTTAGGTTCATGCACAAAAGAGAATGCACAAAAAGCTCACTTTTAGGGGTAGCAGCTAACAAGTTTCTGTTAAACATTAAATAATTGTTTTAATAAGAAACATATTTTCTTTTATTGTGTTGGTACAACTGTCAGCATTGGGTACACCTCTGAGGTATGAACATTCATTCCCTGTACACATCCCTCCTTCTACTGCCATCTGTTCAATACACAAGTTCTACAGCACAGTGTTTCTCCGCTGGCAAAGTCCGAGGAAGCTAAGCACAAGGAGTTCCTTTCACTAGCATGGCACTTAGCTAATGCCCAGCATTTTAATTCAGTGTGAATAGAACGCAAACAAACAGACCAGAGAGAAAAGTCACAAATAGCAGCCACCAGGCATGCTTAATTGGAAACACATTTGTTTGTCATTTGCCTGAACTTTAACACTCTCCATAAACTCAACTGGCTAATTAGTTTGATGGTTACATGTAAATGTGTCATTATTTCACAGAAAATGCTGCAGACATGCGCACGCCATTTTGCGCTAGGCTAATTAAATCTATTTTGTCTATGCACGGCAAATGAACCTTGATGAGCGATGTGATCTCATTAAATGACAGCGCTGCGAGTCGAACATCGGGTGCTAAAGCTGCAGTGTTTTCCCCGACAAACAGAGCACCTCGGCGGCTCCCAAACAGCTGGGATCTGGCAGGCTCGTCTAGCTGCGCACTCGCTAGCTCAAGCATGACCGTGTTGTCATTTAGATCAGAGCTCTGACAAAAGTATTCGCTTGGAGAGTTTGTCGCTAAGGGAGACGAATAAAATCAATATCTCATGAGTCTTGTTTGCAGAAAGAGGGGAACAATATTTCAACCGTGAACATTGAAAACTCATTGACAAGCTGTTAGCATAAACAGTTCACAATGCTAACAATCACATTGATGTGTGTGACTGGATGACACTGAATGCGGTATAAATGTGGGACCTTCAACGAGGTTAAGAAGTATGGCTGTGTCAAACCCCAGCTTTTTTTTTAACAAGTCTGGTGCAGGGCAGACGTGTGATGAATCACCGTTGCTCTGGCTGACCTGTGCTCTGACAAACTGCTACTGAAAGTCTTTTCCTTCCTGACAAATAATGTTTTCTCTGGCCTCAGGCTCAGGACATGGTGAGGAAAGGGTGAACAAATCAAGCAATGCTGCCTCACATGGGTTGAAATTGGCTTCATACACTATTTTTCTCATGTACACCCTGCCCACTGTAGGGCATTTCCAAAGTGTACTTATCATGTTACCACTTGTCAAATATTATGTACGTGTAAATGATGGGAATTTGGGGTAATTTTGTCAAGTTTTAAACAAAAAGAAATAAGCAAATAATTATTTAAAACAAACAAAATAAAGCAAAATAACAATGAATAAGATAATTGTAATAAAAGCAAGAAGCGTTAACCTGGCGCCCAGGTAATGCAGTGGGATATTCTGAACTCGGTTCGAAACTCGGCTTTGCCACCATTCGGCAGAGTGCGATCTAGTGGGCAAATTTTTTTTTTGCTAGGGCGGGATGACGGGACCATGTGGGTGGGGTCTTCAAACGCTGTGTAAGGACCCTGATTGGCAGATAGAGAGGCACCTGTGCAGAATGCATAGTTGAAAAAAGGGTTCCGCAAAGGGCTGTGTGCAGGTCGGAGGAGGCATAAGCAGCAATATACCCACCTCGACTGCAATCAGGGATCCCCCAGCAGTGAAAGAAAAAGTGACTACGCTAAATTGGGAGAAAAAGGGAGCTACTAGCAATATAACTTAATTATCAGCTCTAAAAGTAACTTATTTTATGAAATAATGTATAATCTGTTGGAAGATATATAAAATCATATGCCTGCACATTGCTAAAGTTTTAGCACTTTTACTAAAGGTTTTTCAACAATTAACAAACAAGTAAGTCACAAAAAATCCCAAAAATACAGAAAAAAACTACAGACTTGTCGTAATGTAATGTACCTCAGTGTAATGTAGGGTGGTAGATTGTTGTACCATTAAACTGTATTTTTTTACAAGAGGAAGGGCATACACTATATGTCATGTAAGTTACAATAGTGTACTATGTATCCTTAATTAGTTTATGGTATATTATATGTGTCACGAATGCTGCCTCTCTGTGCTCCCAGAGTTTGTGCCATGCCCCGGTCTCTGGGAGCACATGGTAAAGGAGGCTTTTGTTTATGTCTACACCTCCTCATTTTGATTGGTCAATGTGGTTGCTGTTTTTTTTTATCTCCTACTCTCCCAGTGTGTTACCATTTCTTGTTTAACGATGTGAATTTCCCCATTGTGGGACTAATAAAGGATTATCTATCTATCTATTATCTATCTATCTTATTTTTTACATGGGGAAGGGTATAAAGTATAAGCTACACTAGTGTACTATGTATTCTTAATTAGTTTATGGTATATTATATGTAATTTTTACATTTAAAATACTTATACTATGAAATACATACCCCTGAAAGTACCACCCCATTGTAGTATCTTTTATCTATATATGCAGTAGGAAACATATACAGTAGTAAATGCAGCAAAAAACTACAGAATTGTCTACACCCAGTAATGTAATTCAGTGTAGTGTAGGGTGGTAGATTGTTGTACCATTAAATGTGTTTTTTTTTACATGGGGAAGGGTATAAAGTATAAGCCATGTAAGTTACAATAGTGTACTATGTATCCTTAATTTATAGTATTTTATATGTAATTTGTATGAAATACATCCCGTTCAAAGCACCACCCAGAGTATCTTTAACTTATATATACAGTAGTAAATGCAGTGGAAATTATTATTAATTATTTAAATGTATTATTAATAATATCTGTATTAATAGGGCACAAAATATCTCAAATGATATAACCTTGACTATAGTAACATCAAGTAGATATGAAATAGCAATAATTTGTCTGCTGGAATAAAAAGTTCAAATTTTGTAAATTTGAGTTTGTGACTATAAAGAAATGTACACAACTGAAACATACACAGCATTTAATAATAAAAGAAGACAAGCAGAGTAAAATATAAAAACTAATTACAGGGCTAGCTGAAGAATTTTCAGTAGCACCATAATGCTTTCTGTGTGTTTTGACATCAGTCAGACTGGTGCTTCACATTAATCTGGTTTTCTTTTTTTACAGTAAATAATTTATTGCTATTATTACTACATATTAGTTTATTGCTATTACAATAATATAAAAAAAATCACCAAGCTTAATAATAAATAAATAATAAAAATGAAAAGCATGTTTAAGCTCTGATCTACCTCTGTTGTCTTTATGATTAGGGCTGCCAGGGAGTGAAATGTCATTTAGTCAAATACTGCTCTAACGGATTTGCTGCACTGTTTGTCTTCCTAAATCTACAAGTGTAGACTTGGCAAAGGAACCTCGAGTACATGAATAAAACAAGAGATGGAGAAACCGGTATAGCAAGAGACAGGAAAATGAGATGTGAGCAAGAGGAAAAGCGAAAGAATCAAACGTGTGAGAGGAATAAAGAAAAACGCCTCCACATCTCAGCATCTCAATCAGCGGGAATCCATGGAAATTTGATTTGAGCCGACAGTGGCAACCGGCAGTCACCTGTGCTGAGGAGATCCTTTATTACTTGCTCGACAAGGCTTTCGGCATTCTGTCAGAGAAACCCTTCCTTTCGGAGGCGTATTAACAGCAGCCTCGTTCACATTCACCCCCTCTGCGCCTGGCAGGCCTGAACAATCCTTTCTCTGTTAACCAGCCTGCATGTCTAACACATACAGATCTGCAGTGTACAGATAGACACGCACGTGTGGAAAGAACCTACAGCTATGCCTTAACAAAAAACACATCTGTCTCTCTGCTTGAATGAAAGTACTAATGTATTTCAACTCAACCCTTATCTAGAATATCAGCAGCATATTTGCAAACACCACAGGTACAAATTTCAGCATTTTTCCAGCATCATGTCAGAGCTTGCCAACATGCTAAAGAAGTCTGTTCACTAATTAGATACAGAAAAATGTAACATTTGAAAGAAGGTAAACAAAAGTTGCTTGAGTAGCTAAAAGCACTAAAGAGAAGCATTTACACATATACAAGTAAAAAAGTAAAATTTCGAGGTAATATTGAAAAAATATTACATTATATACAGTATTGTTTCATAGTAATCTGTTTTTGATGTTTCTTGTATGATAGATTTAACGTCATGTTTTACACACTTTGGTTACACTAATGACACAGCAGGTAGTTACTCCGTACACAAGATTCATCAGTTCACAAGTTTAATATCAAACACAGTCATGGACAATTTTGTACCTCCAATTTATCTCACTTGCACATCTTTGGAATGTGCAAGGAAACCGGAGCTCCCAGAGGAAACCCACGCAGAAACCTGGGGATCAAACCCAGGACCTTCTTGCTGTGGGGCGACATTGCTACCCACTGAGCCACCGTGCCGCCCTGCAGATTAGATAACATAAATATAAAAATGTTTAAAATTAATAAAAGTGGCCGCTCAGGTGGCACAGCGGTAATAGGGCAAGCCATAGCCTAGTGGTTAAGGTTGCTGGTTCAAGCCCCACCACTGCCAGGTTGCTGCTGTTGGGCCCTTGAGCAAGGCCCTTAACCCTTAATTGCTCAGACTGTATATTGTAACTGTAAGTCGCTTTGGATAAGGCATCTGCTAAATGCTGAAAAGTCCAACCACTGCCATGTAGCTGCTGTTGGGCCCTTGAGCAAGGCCCTTAACCCTCAATTGCTCAGACTATATCTTGTAACTGTAAGTCGCTTTGGATAAAGGCGTCTGCTAAATGCTGAAAATGTAAATGTAAAATGTAAATATACGCTAGCACACCAGAGCTGGGATTTCGAATACATCGTATCGAATCAGCACCAGTAGAGAGGAAGCATAATGCAATTGGGTAAAAATTGGACACGCTTATTGGTAGAAAAAGGGAGAAAATGCATTTAAAAAAGAAAATCATAAAAGAAAATTATAATCTTATTATAATTACATCTTTTAAATATTCTCCACTATTTTAACAAATAACAAGTGCATTTAGGTTTTCCTCATCAAAATATTGTATGCAATTTTGCAAACAACAGTAATTAGTATAGCCTTATTTCGCAAAGTAGTTTTTGTGATGTTACCTAGCATTTCACCTTAGCCTAAGTGCTTGTTATGCAGTGCTTTGCGTGCAGTAATTGAGTAATTAAGAAACTAGGCAATAGACTAGACAATTGGTATCATTAGTCAAGAGTTTGTATTAGCCCCTTAAAGCCGTTCTGGTTTTGGTGTAGTGGGCCACGAAAGCTTCGTAACTGCCCAGATCCTTAGGACCCATGTTGCAGTATAGCATCCACTCTATGTCTTGCTGCTCACATGTTGGTGTGCCAAGTAAAAAATGTCTTAAGTATCAGCCCTGACATACGGTCAACACATATCTGGCATCCCTAGCTCCCACCTATTTTGTGCAAACAATTCCAGTGATCTGACTGATTACTGCAATAGAGTAGGAGTGACATACACCGATGAGCCATAACATTAAAACCACCTCCTTGTTTCTACACTCACTGTCCATTTTATCAGCTTCACTTACCATATAGAAGCACTTTGTTGTTCTACAATTACTGACTGTAGTCCATCTGTTTCTCTACATACTTTTTTAGCCTGCTTTCACCCTGTTCTTCAATGGTCAGGACCCCCACAGAGCAGGTATTATTTGGGTGGTGGATCATTGTGTGTTAGTGTGTGTTGTGCAGGTATGAGTGGATCAGACACAGCAGCGCTGCTGGAGTTTTAAAATACAGTGTCCACTCATTGTTCACCCTATTAGACACTCTTTCCTAGTTGGTCCACATTGTAGATGTAAAGTCACATGAGAGACGATCGCTCATCTATTGCTGCTGTTTGAGTTGGTCATCTTCTAGATTTTTGGTTGGTGGACTATTCTCAGTCCAGCAGTGACAGTGAGGTGTTTAAAAACTCCATCAGCATTGCTGTGTCTGATCCACTCATACCAGCACAACACACACTAACACACCACCACGATGTCAGTGTCACTGCAGTGCTAAGAATGATCCAACACCTAAATAATACCTGCTCTGTGGTGGTCCTGTGGGGGTCCTGACCATTGAAGCACAGGGTGAATGCAGGCTAAAAAAGTATGTAGAGAAACAGATGGACTACAGTCAGTAGTTGTAGAACTACAAAGTGCTTCTATATGGTAAGTGGAGCTGATAAAATGGACAGTAAGTGTCGAAGCAAGGAGGTGGTCATAATGTTATGGCTGATCGGTGTATCTTAAGAGTAATATCTTATAGTGTGATTACAGTGTGTAGGGAATAAAATATACACTGACAATCAAAACACAGCTTTACTAAAATACTTGATTATGTTACAAAGTTACCCACACTATCTTAGCAAACACAGATCATTAGCAAAGCTAAACAGATTGTCTGTGACATTTCAAGCACATGCTAATAGCTAAGCTGCTGTTAAAATCAGCTATGTTGCATTATCTGCTTGTGTGCAGCAACCTCACTGGCAGACTAAGCCAAATGAAGAAAGCCATTTCCTCCTCATACACAGTCAGTACAACTGCAGTTCTGATCTGGTTTGGTTAGCGAGAGAAAACTCAAGCCATTTAATGGTTTTGTCAATTCTACCACATCTCCCGCCATGTTTAATCTGGCTCCCGCACAATAAGCTCTTGCCTAGAACAGGCAAGAGGGCTCCTTTGTTGTTCCATCAGTGGACATAAATTAGTCATTCCCTGTTTGTCCACATGCATAATTCAGATGAGGAGGTGGCATTTGGTGAGGTGCCAGAGCTGATGTTTATTATGCTTTCATCTTTTCACTTTCTGTGATCTTAATACTAATCTATCATTTTCAAGTAAGTACGCACCATAAAATGGTTCAGAATTCCACATTTACTTACCTATCAAGCTTTGAAGTGTAATATCAGAAATTGTATTTCTTTGTTTAAATAATTACTGGGCAACTGAAAACCATCATACCTGTGGTATTAGCACTGTAAATAAGATTAAAAATATGTAGCCCAGGTGGGGTGGTCCAGGTCCTTTCCGTGTGGAGTTTGCATGTTTTCCCAGTGTCTGCATGGGTTTCCTCCGGAAGCTCCGGTTTCCTCCCACAGTCCAAAGACATGCAAGTGAGGTGAATTGGATATACTAAATTGTCCATGACTGTGTTTGATATAACCTTGTGAACTGATGAATCTTGTGTAATGAGTAACTACCGTTCCTGTCATGAATGTAACCAAAGTGTAAAAAATGTTGTTAAAACCCTAATAAACAAACTAACTTGATGATTTTAATTTCTTGTTTTACACACTTTGGTTACATTTATGACAAAACAGGTAGTTCCTCGTTACACAAGATTTATCAGTTCACAAGTTCATGTCATTGAAAAAATTCACCTCACTTGCATGTCTTTGGACTGTGGGAGGAAACCCGAGCTCCTGGAGGAAACCCACACAGACAAGGGGAGAACATGCAAACTCCACACAGAAAGTACCTGGACCACCCCACCTGGGGATCAAACCCAGGATCTTCTTGCTGTGAGGTGACAGTGCTACCCACTGATCCACCGTGCCTCCCCACTTTAAATAGGATTGAAAATATATGTGGGCCATCACATAAAAACAATCATTAAGACAATCAGCGAAAGAAGTTAAAGAGCTTCATAACTTGTAAAGATAGAAGTTAACACTGAAGGAACTGTGTGTGTGTGTGTGTGTGTGTGTGTGTGTGTAATAGTCCCCAATGACCTAACAGTCAAAATATGGTGTTTTTATTTTTTATCACCTGCATTGTGACAAATCTGTCTTTCTGTGCCGTGATTAGATAGTAGTAATAACTTTTATCATGTGTCAAACGATATAATAATACAAAAATAATTAAATAAATGTATTTATTTATTAGGATTTTAATGACATGTTTTACACACTTTGGTTACATTCATACAATAATGTATGGACAATTTTGTATCTCCAATTCGCCTCACTTGCACACCTTTGGACTGTGGGAGGAAACCGGAGCTCCTGAAGGAACCCAAACACACACGGGGAGAACATGCACACACAGAAAGGACCCCGACCACCCCACCTAGGGATCAAACCCAGGACCTTTTTGCTGTGAGGCGACAGTGCTACCCACTGAGCCACTGTGCCACCCTAAATAAATTTAAAAGGATAAACAGATTGCATGTGTGTTGGCATAGAGTTTACAAGTCTCAGGTACTTTATGGTGGTGAAAAGCACTATCGAGGAAAATAATGGCTGATTCTTTTCATACTAATCACATTATTTCTTGTGTCCCACAAATCAGGGCAATTTCATCCAGAATGACAGTATACACTTAAATTTTATATTGATTTTCTAATTAAGTGATTAATTGAATGACATTCTCTGTCACCTGAAGAACAGCTGCTTTTCTGCTGTTCTATTTGCTCCACATTGAGCTAATGCACCTGCACTCACTAAATATGTGATTTTAACACCAATTCCCAGCTTTATTTATTGACTTTTTCTGACTAGCTGTCCACAGTAGAACAACTCCACGTCTTTGGCTGCCAGTCTGCTTTCTGATCTGCTTTCGAGAAATGTATTTTGTGCTTGACTGAATTGGGTGATCATTTTTTTTTATCTCGCTTGTGCCTGTGGTTTGCGAGGCCCTGAGAAAATTGGAGACAGGAAAGAAGTTTAACATTTATCGCATGCCATGGTTAATCTCTTGAAATGTTGGGATTTCGTTGGAGGGAAGTAGCAAATCTGTGCCGCACTTCTGCAGAATTACAGAACGTCCTTTCCCCATTTGCTTTGCCCTCTCGCTTACTTTCCACCTTTTTGCAAGAAACATAATTTATTTATATATTAGGATTTTAACATCATATTTTACACACTTTGGTTACATTCATGACAGGACAGGTCATTACTGGTTACACAAGATTCATCAGTTCAAGTTTAAAGTAAAACACAGTCATGTACAATTTTTTATCTCCAATTCACCTCACTTGCATGTCTTTGGACTGTAGGAGGAAACCGGAGCTCCCGGAGGAAACCCACACAGACACGAATCAAACCCAGGACCTTCTTGCTGTGAGGCGACAGTGCTACCCACCAAGCCACTGTGCTGCTGAAACATAATTTAAAAATAGCTATCTCTGTATGAGAGGCACTGTATTGCTTTAGAGATCATTACCTTTCTTGTATGCTTACATAACCATATTTCTTCTAATTGTTTAGAACAAGAGAGCACCTTGTTTGTTTATGCATACCTATTTTAAATGTGTCTGGGTCGGACTGACATTCTTGGAAAGCTTAAAATCTCAGCTCAGTGAAGTTATACTAAAAATGCAATAATAATAATAAAACTGTTTAAAATATAATTGTTGGTATCACTTAACGCTCTATATGGCACCTATAGTTTGCAAATATTTGGCCAACCCTGGTCAAATTCTGTTTTGCTGATTTTTTTCTCTCTTTTTCTCAGATTTTCCCCTCAATTTTCTCCCTTAATCTAGTCGTATCCAATTACCCTGGTTGCGTTACACCTCACCTCCACCGATACAACCCTCCACTGCTGACTGAGGAGCTTCGCAACTGACACACGTCCCCCTGACACGTGTGCAGTACCGACTGCCTCTTTTCACTTGCACGAGGCAAGTTCATATGTGGATCAGCCTTGTGAACGGAGAGCCACTCCCCAATCAGCATTATTTCCCAACTCTGCCCAGGCAACATCAATCAACCAGCAGAGGTCATAACTGCACCAGTTATGAGGAACACTGGTCCGGCTTACCCACCCTGTGAACAGCAGCCAATCGATGTTCATGTGGCCCCCCAGCCCAGCCGGATGGCAGAGCTGAGATTCAATACAATGTCTTCGAAATCCCAGCTCTGGTGTGCTAGTGTGTATTACTTCTGTGCCACCTAAGTGGCATTTTGCTGATTTTTTGATAAACATAAGATCTCATTCTCTTAAAAAACTCATTCTCAAAAAACAAAGTTTTGCAAAATGTTATGGCGTTTTTTCTTCTTAATGTAACACTGTAAAAAAGACTCGGTGAAGTTTCTGAAGTTAAAAGTATGCTTTGTATAAAGACATCACTCTGGAGTGTGTATAAATATTTGTGTATTCATGGCAATGTATCATAAGCCATCTGATTACCTCCTGCTTTCTTTACTACCATCTTCCTTTCTAAATGTGTAAGAAAGTGTGTATTAGAAGCCATAAAAAGCACACGCTACAGTATACACCTTTTTTCCAGACAAAATCACTCTCCCAAATGCTTCACTTCACCGTTTTTTAAAAGCATTACACTGGTGTGGAAATAGCTTCGGTGCTCGGCGCTTTTCAAAGCCAGTCACACAGTTATGTGAATGTGGGAAGTCAGTCTTATTCATCCCAGTCCTGACTGACAGATATAAAGTGAAATGGTGAAAAAAATGTGTCCAAAATGGCAAGCAACTCAGTGCCTGTCTCAATACTCAACAGGATTGAGTGCAAAGCACTAGAACTGATTGGATCAACAACCAATACTTGAACCAATACAATAAACCCTTTAAAAATGACCTAGATACCTTATAAACTCTTACAAGCAACACAATAACATCGTTAATAAAACTCATTGTTTGACAGTTCATTTACCTTTTAACTGATGCTAAAGAAATTAAAAAACAAAAACATTTTAGTGGTACCTTATGGGTGCCGAAGTCACAAATTCAATGCAAATGAGACACTGCAAATAACACATACACAAACACAAGTTTAAATAAACTGCAATTAACCACCACCTTAAGGCAAAACGTTGAAACTATGGGTACTGAACATAAGGTACCCACACACACATATATCTTTAAAAAAAGTTTCCGCACTTGTATATTTTGGTTGTAAACTGTGAGGGTGGGAGGAGTAGTAATTGGTCGTGTCTGAGAGACTGAGAGAGAGCTTATAGTCTGGATTCAGCACCATCTGATTTCCACCTTTTTGGACCGCTCAAAGAAGCTTTAAGGGGAAGAAGATTTTTATGTGCTGATGATGTAAAAGCAGTGGTGCATCAGTGGCTACGCGCTCAATCAAAAATGTTTTTTGCTGATGCCATTAAAAAGTTGGTATGATTGGGAAAAATCCATCGGATGGTGACTATGTAGAAAAGTAAACTCCATCAGCATTGCTGTGCCTGATCCACTCATACCAGCACAACACACACTAACACACCACCACCATGTCAGTGTCACTGCAGTGCTGAGAATGATCCACCACCTAAATAATACCTGCAGTCCTGTGGGGGTCCTGACCATAGAAGAACAGCATGAAATGGGGCTAACAAAGTATGTAGAGAAATAGATGGACTACAGTCAGTAATTGTAGAACTACAAAGTGCTTCTATATGGTCAGTGAAGCTGATGAAATGGACAATGTGTGTTTTTCGAAAATATCACATAGAGGTTACTCTATTTTAATACCATTTGTTTTTTAAATGGACTGTCCAGCTAGCTCATGATCAGATGTCCAAATACACACACACACACACACACACACACACACAGTTCACCAATTTCATCATTTCACTACTGGCTAGAATTAAATGATATTGGACACACACACACATACACACACATACACACACACACACACACACACACACACACACACACACACACACACACACATTAACCTGCTATTCAGTTTAGAGAATAGAAAATGAATGTTCTAGTTGCTAAGCATTATTTAAAACATGGGTCTTACTTTTGCTATGTTCATCTAACCTTGTTAGACCAAGGATTTCAGCTGTGGCTTTTGGTTCTACAAAACAATAATCAGGGTCTGGAATAAAAGGCGTTTAATATTTTAATCGTCTGCAACAAAAGTTGGGACAAATGAATGTTTACAACTGTGCTAAATCACATTTCTATTATTTATACGTTGGCAACTAAGGTTATTAATTGTTGCAGTGAAATATTTTAGCTGCTTCAACAGCTTTCATTTAAGATATTTTTTGGCCTTGCATTAGTCACTGAGATTTCTCCAGATTGTGTTGAGAACGTTTTTGGTTTGATTTCAAACCCATCTTGGCTTGCAAAGACTTAGCCTTTGGTAGGTATTAGCCTTAGCCTTTTTATACCAAATCATGATACGCTCAACTCACTCACTTACTTTCCTAACCGCTTATCCAATGAGGGTTCTGGAGCCTATCTCAGCTTTTCAGTGGGCGCAAGGCACACAGTAACACCCTGGACGGAGCGCCAGTCCATCGCAGGGCAGACACACATACACACCCATTCACCTATAGGGCAATTCAGTGTCTCCAGTTAACCTGACTGCATGTTTTTGGACTGTGGGAGGAAACCAGAGCTCTTGGAGAAAACCCACACAGACACGGGGAGAACATGCTAACTCCGCCTGGGGATCAAACCCAGGACTTTTTTGCTGTGAGGTGACAGTGCTACTCACCGAGCCACCCTGATACCCTCAACTGTTCTTAATGAATTTGCTCATTGTAGAATTTGTAAGTTGAATATTCTTTGAACTATTCAGTGTGTTCCAACTTGTTTGTTCATAATTTATGTTAAATTCTAAATTTGTTTATATTTACAAAATACAATCAAGTTGATTTGCCAAAATATTGTACAGGTTCAAAAGCATGAACAAATCACACGTTCTTGTTTTTACTGCATTTTGCAAAACATTCAAACAATATTGGTTTTGACATCTGAAGATGGTTATGGGAATATCTGTGGGAATCGTTGGAGTCAAACTGCTTAGTGTGCAGTGTGCACTTTATAAACGCTCCTAATGTCCTGACAGACATTACTGTGTGCTACTTTCAGATATCTGCAAATGCTTTCCTGATGCACTGTAAGTAATTCTACCCTGTCACATTTGTCTTTCAAACCTGTAAAACATTTATAATTTAGAGGCTTTTTCATGTGTGGCTCTGGTTTCTGTGAGGCTCTTTTATTGCATCTATGTGCTTTCAGTTATGCTTTTTCTTGATTTTTCCTCCTTTCAGAGAAAATAAGCTGCTGATGGCAAGATTGCAGGGCCATCCATTTACAGAGCATGGCACTTGACAGGAAGACATGTTTCATTTGCACTGCATGTGACACAGCCACCATTCCTCTGACTACAGCCTGTCAGCGGAGCTCTAGCCATCAGCATGATTTTATATAAAAAAAGTGTGCATTTTCATGTATTTTCCTTATATGTACACTACATGCCATGTAACAGTATGTTGACACCCATTGTAATACTTGAGTTTGGGTTTTTACCACACTTACTGCTTCTATGTGCATAAAATCAATTATACGTTTAGAATTAACACTATATGTGTTTAGGAAAAGTGTCTCTCTGTTTCAGTGTGACTGTGTCCTGTGCAGAAAAGAGAAGTCTATAAAGGCATGGTTTGATGAGTTTGGTGTAGAGGAACTCCAGTGTCTTGCAGCAACCTGACCTCCACCCAATGGAAACACTTTGGAATATATTGGAATGTTTATAACATGTCAGGCCTTCCTCTCTGACATAAATGGTTTTCACAAAAAATGTAGAAGAGCAAAGGTGGGAGGGGAAGGATGGGTACTTGGTTTTGAAATTTTATGCCCAACAAGCTCATGTCAAGCTTACGTCAATGTCAACATAATTTTGGCCACAGTAATAGCCCCAAACAGTAAAAGTCCAGCTTAGTAAAAATTATCTGGAGTTGAAACATGCTCTCTGTATCATTTTAACATCTGACACCAGTTACAACACATGATTTTGTAGAGAAGAGACAATAGTGTTAAACTATTAATTCGTCCGTTTGACGCACTGGCAAAACCTACAGCAGGTTATTGTTGATAAACTGTCAGGTTTCTAAATAGTGCTCAAAAAACAACAGTGGTTTTGTAGATAACTGGTCCACTTTATTTGAAAGCCAAACAGTGTCCACCCTTCATGGGAGGGTGCTGCTCTCATTTCTAGTGGCATAACTGGTAGAGTTTATGGTGTCAGTGTAGCAGCAGATAGTGGTAACTGACTACCCAGAGCTGAAACCATGCAAATAACAGGCTAAGCTGACAATCTGCAAGATATCACCCACATGCAGATATCACCTGACTTCACAGTATTTGAGTAAACCTGCCTTTAGACAAAAGCACAAAGCTTGGGGGTTCATGGTCATAAAGATTTGCAGTGATCAGTGATGTTGGGTTGCTGTTCTGTCTCTCACATACGGTCATTCAGATTTTCTAACAGTTGGTAAGGTGGATGCTGATGTACCGAGAGAGCTCTTATGGCAGTGTGTACGTTTTAGTTCTCCTTTTTAGTTATGCTGTAAAAATAAGGGGTGTCTAAGTCACATGCTGTATTATAATTACTGATGTATTATTATTATTATTATTAGTAGTAGTAGTAGTAGTAGTAGTAGTAATATTATTATCATTAAATTTTGTTCATTATTATTTTTTACTTTATTTCCTCAGCATCTTTTTATGTACTATAATTTTAAGTTATCCAAATATTCCTTAGGCCACCCAAGTTGCTTTGAATTGTCCTTTGTACGAGTGCTATACCAATATTTTTGACTTGACTTGCCAATTTTTGATGGTGTTGGGAAACTTGTGGAGTCCTGAATTGGAACAACAACTGTAATAAGCCTAACACTAGTGCTTGATCTCATGATATCACTATAAAATCTTTGCAGTTGTGTTCCAAATTAAATAAATCAAATTGAATGTAAATTGCCACTCAGCTGGTGCAGCGGTAAAAACACATGCTGACACCAGAGCTGGGATCTCGAATACATTGTCTGGGCTGAGCGGCCATCTGACCAACGATTGGCCTGTTGTTCAGATAGGGGTGGGATATTAAAGCCGGATAGGGACTCTCTCATAACTAATGCTGATTGATGGCGCCTGCACAGAGACGGGAAAAGTGTCAGGGTGTGTCTCTCCGTACACAGTGCTGATCCGCACTGCACTCGTCAAAGTGTAGGTGACAGAATGCATGCGGCTGCTGCCCACGTGTCGGAGGGGGCGTGGGTTAGCTTCGTTCTCCTCAATCAGAGCGGTGATCGGCATTGGTGGAGAGGAAGCATGACACAATCGGGCAATTGGACGCGCTAAAAGAGAGAAAATGCATAAACAATATACAGTGTATCACAAAAGTGAGTACACCCCTCACATTTCTGCAGATATTTAAGTATATCTTTTCATGGGACAACACTGACAAAATGACACTTTGACACAATGAAAAGTAGTCTGTGTGCAGCTTATATAACAGTGTAAATTTATTCTTCCCTCAAAATAACTCAATATACAGCCATTAATGTCTAAACCACCGGCAACAAAAGTGAGTACACCCCTAAGAGACTACACCCCTAAATGTCCAAATTGAGCACTGCTTGTCATTTTCCCTCCAAAATGTCATGTGATTTGTTAGTGTTACTAGGTCTCAGGTGTGCATAGGGAGCAGGTGTGTTCAATTTAGTAGTACAGCTCTCACACTCTCTCATACTGGTCACTGAAAGTTCCAACATGGCACCTCATGGCAAAGAACTCTCTGAGGATCTTAAAAGACGAATTGTTGCGCTACATGAAGATGGCCAAGGCTACAAGAAGATTGCCAACACCCTGAAACTGAGCTGCAGCACAGTGGCCAAGATCATCCAGCGTTTTAAAAGAGCAGGGTCCACTCAGAACAGACCTCGCGTTGGTCGTCCAAAGAAGCTGAGCGCACGTGTTCAGCGTCACATCCAACTGCTGTCTTTGAAAGATAGGCGCAGGAGTGCTGTCAGCATTGCTGCAGAGATTGAAAAGGTGGGGAGTCAGCCTGTCAGTGCTCAGACCATACGCCGCACACTACATCAAATTGGTCTGCATGGCTGTCACCCCAGAAGGAAGCCTCTTTTGAAGTCTCTACACAAGAAAGCCCGCAAACAGTTTGCTGAAGACATGTCAACAAAGGACATGGATTACTGGAACCATGTCCTATGGTCTGATGAGACCAAGATTAATTTGTTTGGTTCAGATGGTCTCAAGCATGTGTGGCGGCAATCATGTGAGGAGTACAAAGATAAGTGTGTCATGCCTACAGTCAAGCATGGTGGTGGGAATGCCATGGTCTGGGTCTGCATGAGTGCAGCAGGTGTTGGGGAGTTACATTTCATTGAGGGACACATGAACTCCAATATGTACTGTGAAATACTGAAGCAGAGCATGATCCCCTCCCTCCGGAAACTGGGTCGCAGGGCAGTGTTCCAGCATGATAATGACCCCAAACACACCTCTAAGACGACCACTGCTTTATTGAAGAGGCTGAGGGTAAAGGTGATGGACTGGCCAAGCATGTCTCCAGACCTAAACCCAATAGAACATCTTTGGGGCATCCTCAAGCGGAAGGTGGAGGAGCGCAAAGTCTCGAATATCCGCCAGCTCCGTGATGTCGTCATGGAGGAGTGGAAAAGCATTCCAGTGGCATTCTGTGAAGCTCTGGTAAACTCCATGCCCAGGAGAGTTAAGGCAGTTCTGGGAAATAATGGTGGCCACACAAAATACTGACACTTCAGGAACTTTCACTAAGGGGTGTACTCACTTTTGTTGCTGGTGGTTTAGACATTAATGGCTGTATATTGAGTTATTTTGAGGGAAGAATAAATTTACACTGTTATATAAGCTGCACACAGACTACTTTTCATTGTGTCAAAGTGTCATTTTGTCAGTGTTGTCCCATGAAAAGATATACTTAAATATCTGCAGAAATGTGAGCGGTGTACTCACTTCTGTGATACACTGTATATATATAATGAATGTAAATTTAGAAGGGGAGAATGAAAAACAAATGGTTCCCAGATGCACCCTCTCTGTGCTTATAGGGATAGTTATCAGGTGAGGAACTGGACCATTTTTGCTTATGTTACTTATATTCTTTGACCCCTTGCCCCTCCTCCTGTCCATACAAATTAGAGATCTATCACTTACCTTTAGCAATGTCCCTACAATCATAGACTGGCTGTATGTGTGTGTCACATCATATCCATTCAGAAGAAAATAGGGACAGCAGGAAATAACTATGACATAATTGAACTGGCATCAATACTTGCTTTGGGACCTGGTGCTGCTTGCCAAGCATCCCTTTTCACCATACAGTATTCCCCATTTGCCGTCTCAGAGATTAGGTTTGCTACTCAAGCTTATTATTAAGCTGTGTGTGTGCACAGCGTATCAGTGCCATGCTTCAGCATCGGTGTTTGTCACTGTTTGGCTGCTAAACCTCCTTGTTCTCTGAAACTGACTGCGCATGCCCTCTGGTCCTGACACACACACTTGTGAAACTGGAGTAATTAATGGTGTCACATCACAGTCTTTTAGTAAGCTTTCTTTCAGCATTAGCCTCATTTTCTGCCGCTAAGCCTTCGCGCCGTGTTACGCTGCGTTATTACGTTTCATGGCAAATGACATCCACGGGTTCATTCTCCTGCATGCTTTTTTCATGCTTGCATTGAGGAAGCATACTCCCCACAGAGTCCTGCCAATTTAATCGTCTGAAAAAAAATGTGTCAAGTAAATTTTTTTTAATTTAATAAACCTCATTAATAGTAAATTAAAAGGGAAGGCTTAATGAGGAGGAGGGAGGTTTGTATTCAGACAGCATACTGAATGGCTTAAAAATGCCATTTAAAACAAGTTAGGGATCCAACCATAGAGAGGCACAAATCCAGAGATGCATACAGGGCCATCTTAGGGGTGTTAAACATCTCAAAGCTCAGTGTCTTTAATTAATGAAGCATTTTCCATAATAGTATTAATTACAAATAAAAATAAATAATATTTTAGTTATAAAAAATAGATGCAGAAAATAAATCATCAGAAGATAAGTGAACATTAAAAACCTCTACTTTACAATCTAGTCAGAACGATTATTACATCTGCTAATGTAATTATGTTTCTAATGAGGAAGACGGCCCTGGAATGGTGTGCTGCATTATGCAAATCGCTTTCCACTTGCCCTGAGTTATCTGGAAAATTAAATGAATATGATCGTTGAGTTTAAGCGATTGGTGAAGGAATAATATTCCTCAGCTAGCACAAACAGAGCCTGCGGGTGTGTGAGGGAGTTAGTGTGTATGCTCTGTGTGTCTATTAGAAAATAATTTTCACCCCATTAATTTAAGCTCTTAATAGAGTACAGTACTTAGAATAGAATACAATCATCCAGAGACGTGTTTTCATAATAATGTCAACTGAAAAAGTTTATCATACAGTTGAAATTGAAAAGTTTACATACACTTAAGCATCCGCTATAATTTTGCTTAGTGAGAAATATATGGATTATTAATATGCATTTTTTTCCCCGGATTTTTCCTCCGATTTAGCGCATCCAATTTGTCTTCCGCCGCTGACAGACTCCAGATTTGCATCCAAGGAGAGCACGCCGCTGCCCATGCCTTCTTTACACAAGTACAGCCCTTCTCTTCTCATCCGTGCTTCCTGCATGGGCATCTCTGCTGCCAATCAGGGTCCTTACACAGCGTATGAAGACCCACATATAGTCCGGTCCCCACCCTGCAGATACGGGGGGGCAATTAGTATCTGCTGCAGGCACTGCCAATTATGCCCGCCAGATGGCGCCCATCCGACTGGTGGCAAAACCAAGCCTTGAACCTGGGAGTTCAGAAACTCGGTGCTGGTGCGTCAGCAGAATATCCCGCTGCGCCACCTGGGTGCTAATATATGGATTATTAATTTGGTTGTGTAGAAAGTTCAACAAAGTTGCAAAATGTATTTTTGCCAAGCCAAGAAGATATTCCAAACTGGGCTGTTTAAAAATCAGTTTGGGTAAAAATTCAAAGGTCATGGTGTGCAATTTTCGGGGCGAATTTCAAAATTTACTGCAGCTGACACAGTCCAATATGAAAATGAATATCTAGCATTAGAAAATAGACAAAACTGTTAACAGACAAAAAGGATCAGACATGAAAAGAAAAAAAGAAAAAAAACAGTCCTTTTAGTATTGTGTTACTATCGAATGTTCTTGACTAGTATCTAAAATTATTATAAAAATAATAATATTACAATATTATTAATAATATAATGATAAAATAACAATACTAATAATTGTACTATTGTAAAGATAATGCTTCACAAAAAGAATAAATTAGTATATCATATTATAAAAAAGTAGAATTAACAGAAGATTTAGGAGTAGTACATGGGTTTGTTTATTTGTTTGTTAATTAGGATTTTAACGTCATGTTTTACACTTTGGTTACATTCATGACAGAAACAGTAGTTTCCTCATTACACAAGGTTCATCAGTTCACAAGGTTATTTAAAACCCATTCATGGACAATTTAGTGTCTCCAATTCACCTCACTTGCATGTCTTTGGACTGTAGGAGAAAACCGGAGCACCCAGAGTAAACCCACGTGAACACGGGAAGAACATGCAAACTCTCAAACCCAGGGCCTTCTTGCTGTAAGGCGACAGTGCTACCCACTTAGCCACTGTGCCGCCCCTAGTACCGCCCCCCTCCCCCTTTTTGTTTCTGTCATCCATCATCACCAAAACACAACTGCTAAGCCTGTTTGTAGTTAACTGCTCTCAGCAATCTAAGTAAAACTGTTTATAAATTTAAAAAAATGTAAAAAATGTATGCTTTTCTTTGGTTCTTATAAGGTAGCAGTTTTGTAAAGTTTTAGAGCTTAGGTTTCTTGTTTTGCAAGTGTTTATTATTATTATTATTTATTTATTATTTTTTACCAACTCTGGTGGCTGTTAAGTAGAAATATTTTTGGTGGCTTGTTTAGTGATTTGCCAAATAGCTACCCAGCTCAAGGCTAGCTATAGCTGATTGTTTGCTAGTCATGGGAGTTGGCTTGTTAAGTAGGAATATATTATTTTTTCATAAAAGGCTCTAAAGACTAGGTTTATTAAAAAAAAAGCTAGGTTTATTAGCTTATTTAGTTAGCTAGGTGAATCCTCCAGCATATATATGTAATTGTATTCCTTTTGTCCCTTTTTCAATTTTAAATTATGCCCTTCTTTACATAACCAATTTAGAACTTTTTCATGGTTGCCCACTCAATTTAAATGCCCACCCAAAGATGATGTCCCAGTTATGCATTTGTTGTGTCATGAATTATGCCTGACAGTCTGGACGCATTTCCTTTCAGCATAAAATGACAGTTTGAGCTTTAAAGAATCAAATGAATAGCCTGATTGCTATTTAAATTGCTGTATGTACAAGCTTTGGCCCTGAGAACCCACTATAACTCTTAGATAAAGGACCATGTAAAAAATAGTGTGATAGAGTAGGTGTCCCAATAAAACAGACAGAGAGGAAAAGAGCTCTTTAGGGGCCTAACACAAGTCACTGAGGCAGATCAGACAGAGAAACATGGTGGGAGAGAAACCTCTCCGACCGAGTTATTGATCGCTGTTTCACAGGCGGCCTTCAGCAAGACGTACACTAAGGAAAAGCCCCAAAGGTGATCATTATTAGTGAACACCAATGTCAGGAGACATTAGAGGAAAAAGTCGCTTCGATGTGAAAGAGGAAGCCAGGGTTTACAACAAACAGCTCTCCGCTATTACAAAGGACTCATTCCTCAGGGTAAATTCTTCAAATCAATAGATGCCACTACAATTCTAAAATCAGCTCAACACCAAGAACAATCAAAGAAGGCACTTACTGCCTGAGTAAACACCTAATGCTTATGCTTTAAGAATGCTTTAAGGCTTTGATGATGTTGTTGAATTTATACAGATTCAGATTTCTGCTTCATCACTAAACTTTAGTTTACCACTTTACTTACACTTGTACGCATCAATCTGGGCCACATGATATTCCAAAGTCTCAAAGTCTATATCTGTTGCCTTTTGATATGAAGTCATTATCTGCCTGTACATACTACACAAGTCTTGCTCCTGACAGAACTACACTGAAGTAGGCAAAAAGTTGCCCGCCTCCACAATATCAAAAATAGTAAAAGATTAGGAGACACATTACTTTGTTCCCATTTATACTGTTACACCTCATTTGATAATTATAATAAAATACTTTATGTTCCACAATCATAAAGGCAAATTAGTGGAAGAGCAAAAATGCCACTGAGAAAAGTCGGGATAAATAAACCAACAGCACACAAGCTCTGCTTAGATTTACAACAGCAAGTGTGAACTATGTCATATGTCAGCAGTTTGATGGTATAATGTTAGTCACATTTATAAATAAAAGTAATTATACAACCCCAAATCAGAAAAAGTTGGAGTAGTATAGCAAATACATACATAAAATAAATTAATAAATAAACACAGCATTTCTTACACTTTTTAAAGTTTTATAACATTGCAGACAGTATGAACCCAAGATATTTCATGTTTTGTTCTGTCAACTTCATTTCATTTGTTAATATACCTCCATTCCTGCATTTCAGACATTGAACACACACACACACACACACACACACACACAAATATATCTACGTATATATCTACCTATCTTTCTATCTATCTATCTATCTATCTATCTGTCTGTCTGTCTGTCTGTCTGTCTGTCTGTCTGTCTGTCTGTCTGTCTGTCTGTCTGTCTGTCTGTCTGTCTGTCTGTCTGTCTGTCTGTCTGTTTGTCTGTATGTATGTACAGTATATATACACTGATCAGCCATGACATTAAAACCACCTCCTTGTTTCTACACACATTGTCAATTTTATCAGCTCCACTTACCATATAGAAGCACTTTGTAGTTCTACAATTACTGACTGTAGTCCATCTGTTTCTCTGCATGCTTTGGTAGCCCCCTTTCATGCTGTTCTTCAATGCTTTACATCACACAGTGGAAACATATATTGTGGTCAGATAAATCAGTATTTCAGAATGCTGTGTGCTCCAGATCAAAGATGAAAAGGAGCATCCAGACTGTTATCAGCAACAAGTCCAAAAGCCAGGGTCTGTCATGGTATGGGACTGTGTCAGTGCCACAACTGTGAAGGCAGCATTGATGCAGAAAAGTACATTTAGATTTTAAAGCAACATGTGCTGCTTCAAGAAGATCAGTGACAATAGTCAACATCTTCAAATCAGACAGTCAATAAGCAGCAAACTATTTGTTCGCACTATAGCAATCGCATAGGATTCTGTATGCTGTAACTAGTAAACCTGTAAAACCATTCAAGTTCCATTTATATACAAAAAAAAAAAAAAAAAAAAACAGAGGACAAAATGTAAAATATCAACCCAAACTTCTCCTCTTAACACTTTATGCCAGACAAAGGAAGTATCGAGCCAGTGTGACTGACAACCAGTTCTACCTAATATTGCTGATGCTGCAAACATTTTATCTTCCAACTGAAACTAAAAGAAATTGCTGCTACTTTACGGCTGTGCCGCATCTCTCCAGGATGAAAGACTGATTAAACATGGCTCTGTTAGAAGCAGGAGATGCTGGCAGCATGCTATTAGAAGAAACCCTGCTATGTTAGGTGACAGTGGTTACGTGCTTTATCTCTACAGGTGGGCATCTGGTAAGTTGTATTGAAGGGTGTTTTATTACTACTTACTTCATTAATCTGTCTTTGAAAAGGGGTACACCCACCCCACTGGCCCCTAAGGTGACGGTGTTCACATGATGAGCAATAATTAATTTCATCACAGAAAACTGACCTCTTACCACTGTGCTGCTCTGCCCAGGGCTTTAGCAAGGTAATGTAAGGAAAGTACAAACAGATAGATCATTTTTCAGTACTTAAGTGTAATGTTGGGCAGTATGCCAGCACTGGTAGAAATCTGTCAATTGAGATTTACAGTAGCACAACAAAATGTGCTTATTCAAAGGTGCTTTATTCATAAGTTTAAGACCTAATGATATCACAAGACTGTGGCCTAAAGCTGAGAGATGATAGGCTCTGCTGTCTAAGTGATAGAAAAATAAATGCCTGTTTTACATGTGTGCTCTGCTTGTCAATCTGGGGCATTTGTGAGCTCATGTGACTAAAGAAAATAAGCACTTTCTCCAAAAAAGTGTTGATATAACCAACAACATGCCATTAGTTGTTTTTTTTTTGCATTTTACCACAATTTCCCTCCCAAGATGAGTTCATATGTGGATCAGCTTTGTGTATGGAGAGTCACACCCTGATTCCCATTATCCCCAACTCTGTGCAGGCGCCATCAATCAGCCAGCAGAGGTTGTAATTGCATCCAGCCCTTGAACAACAGTCAATCGTTGTTCGTGTAGGTGCCCAGCCTGTCGGATGGCAGAGCTGAGCTTCCAACCGACAAGTTTGAAATGTCAGCCCTGGTGTGCTAGCGTGTTTTACCGCTGCGCCATCTGAGCGCCCCATTAGTTTTTATACAGTTCAAAGAGGCAGTGGTTTCTTATTAACTTATTAAGAACTTCATTGTGTATTTAATTGAACATGCACACACACTCATACTAGAGTGACAGATCAACTTGACATGACAGTGACCCAAAGCATACAGTTAAAACAACACTGGACTTTACAGCAAACCTCTGAATGTCCTTAAGTAGTCTAGCCAAAGCCCTCACTTGAACCCAATCAAATATCTGTGACTTGAAGAGACCTAAGGAAGGCAGTTTACAGATGCTTGCCATCTGATCTGATAAAATAAACCGCACAAATTCACCTCTCTGTCTCTCTCTTATAATTTTAAAATAGAAAGACTAACACCTTATGCTTAATGATTGTTCTACCTGTATGTTTTACCAGCTTACTTACTTTTTTGCTTTTACACCTTACATAACATCTTTGTGATTTTTTAAGAAAAAAATAAAAAATTATAGATCCAAGAAGGTCTTTTAAGTTTGTTTTATGCTTTTTTATGTTGGAAAAAAGACAGTGCTGGCAAAGGCCTTTTGCAGTTTCTTTGTTCACCTATTTTTCTTTTTTTTAATTGGCATGCATAAGCCATGGACATGAATGTCAGAACCCAACTATCACAATCTCACACCCTTGCCCTTGGACGGTGCTTCTCCACAACCCCCTCTGCCATAAGTTCAAAACCTCTGAATTAGACAGCTGGAGGTTGTGGACATGAAGACCTTTGTAGTCTGGACCATTAAGCATAAAGAGAGAAGCAGGGAGAGAAAGATAGGTAAAGAGAGACAAGGAGACAAAGAAAAAAAAGCAAGAGAGAGAGAATGTGAGATACAGAGTGAGAGAGAGCGAGAGAGCTACAGAGGAAAAAAATAGGTACATGGTTAGAGAGCTGAATGGTACAGGGCTGAATATCTAAGGTCAGTAGGACTAAATGAAGCGTGCAGTCTGCAGGGATTCGAGACTAATGTACCCAGACCTATGTCCTTGTAAAGCACATTTTCCTCTCCTCAAGTACAGATTTTTATTTCTCTTTAGAGTAGTAATCTTAAACATATCACATTTATTTCACTTCATCAGCATGTACAAATAGCCTACAAAAAGAGCACATCAGGGTTAATTATTACCCATGCTTAAAGTGGTGAATGCTTCAGTAAAGCGTTTATTATAATTTTCAGATTTGTATTCTTTGCCATAAAAAATATGTAGTTATTATTATCACACATTCCCCATTTATGTCTTTTTTCTTTTGTCTGCTCCTGTATTTTTTAGGGATCACCACAGCAGATCATTCTGGTTTGCATACCTGATTTGGCATAGTTTTAAAGCCGGGTGCCCTTCCTGACGCACCTCTCCTTATTTTATCTCAGCCTGAAAATGGCACTAAGCAAGAGACTGAGCCAGACATAGCAAATCTTGTCTGTGTAGAAGCCCAGCTGAAGTTAGAACCTTGGATCTTAGCAGTGGTGGGCTAGCATATATGCCACACCAGCACCTATTCGCCATTTACACTATATCACCAAAGGTATTTGGACACTTGACCAAGAGCTAAGTATGTAGGGAATTTGTGCCCATTCAGCCAAAAGAAAATGTTACGGTTGGATGCCCTTCCTGACGCACCTCTCCTTATTTGATCTGAGCCTGAAAATGGCACTAAGCAAGAGACTGAGCCTGACACTGAGCCTGACATAGCAAATCTTGTCTGTGTAGAAGTCCAGTCAGTCGATAGCACTGCTGAAGTTAGAACCTCGGATCTCAGCGGTGGTGGGCTAGCATATATGCCACCCCACCAATTCGCCATTTACACTATATGGTCAAAGATATTTGTACACCTGATGTACAGTATGTATGTGGGAATTTGTGCCCATTCAGCCAAAAAATGTGTATGGCTGAGTACTGATGTTGGTCAAGAAAGCCTCAACTGACATTCTAGTTCATTCCAAAGCTATTCAGTGGGTGAGTTTCTTCAAACCAAGCTTTCCTTCATGTCTTTATAGATCTTGCTTTGTGAACTGGGCAAAATGCTGAAATGAGAATGGGCCTTCCCTAAACTATTGCTGCAAAGTTTGAAGCATATAGTTTCTTTTACATAATTAATTTATTACACCTAGCAATTAGAAATTGTGTCTGAAACACATGAATTAAAAAAGTAATACTAATACTAATTATTCATATAGTGTATGTCACTGCAGTGCTGTAGATGATCTAACACAAATCTGGTCAGTAGGGGTCCCTTGCTATTAATAGATGGGGTAGAGAAAAAGCATCAAAAATAATTATCTACACTACACTGCCTGATCAGTGCTCTTAAAAACATCAGGAAAAGCATTGAGCATGAACTAAATGTGATCTAGATGTGTCATAATGTTTGCTAATAACTTGTATTTTAAATCCTATATTTACTATGTAATGTGTATATTAATTCTTGCTTTTAAATAGTTTTGTGTTCATTATTTACATATAATAAACTGTGACTGCTTATGCTATGACTGCTTATGCTAAGGGGTTTCCCTCGCTACATATCTTGCATTCTCATTGGCTGTAGTTTGACCCTGCACTCACTGCCAGTAACAACCTGATCGCAACAATTTTCACAGGTTCAATTTTTAGCAGGCTAGACACTTTTTCTGCAAGTGATCTGCGAGCCACATGGATCAAGTCGTAGAACAGTTTACACACAGCGACCAAGAGCCGATTTTCGAGCCCAGAACGAACGCCTATTTGCCTCTGAGCTGGCACATCTGTTGGCGAGCAAAAATCAGGGCAAAAATTGTGTAGTGTAAACTAGGCATTATTCTTAAGTGTGAATCTTATCCAGTAAAACAAATTAGAATCACATAAAACCATCACAAATGTATCGCAAAAGAAAACCACCACAACTAGATAATTATTCAAATTTAACTGCTCGCCAACTGCTGCATAAATGTAGCTCTTATTTTAGGAGCTTAAATTTTGTATAACTTTGTTGAAACATTTTAATTATTCACAAAGACATAATTAGGAGATCTAACATCTACTAAAGATAACAATATCAGAATATACACTTACTAAGCACTTTATTAAGTACACCACTCTGGTAAGTACTATCATTGATCATTTTAAAGATTACACCTACCATACAAATAAACTTTGAGACTATACTGTGGGTATATTATTGACTGTAGCCCATCTGTTGCTCTGTACACTTTGTCACCCCCTATGCCTCATAAAAATAAAAAAGAGCCCCCATAGGGCCTTTAATGATCAGATGTTATTTTGGTGGTGGAGTATTCTCAGCACTGCAATGACACTAATATGATAATGACATTGTTGTGTGTTGTATTAATGAATCAGGTGCAGCAAAGCAAGATCAGTGAGACTTAACAAGCATGGAATAAAGTGTACAGACAGGCAAGGTCCTCTGATAGACTGGTAATTCATACACTTAACGGAGGATCAGCAGCAATACCAGAGCAATAGACCAGATCATCTATATCATCTCCTAGATCATCTCCTCCCCTGCAGGGAACATATGATGTCAAAGCAGTAGAGTGAACCATGATTAAAATAAGCATTACATAGCAACCAATATGCTGACTCAAAACATTTGCACCAGCATGGTGCCATAGTGCCCCTAAAATAATGCATTTGAGGTCAAACCAGAGCAAAAGAAATGAGCTTTAAGGTGGTGGAAAAAGCTTTACATTCACATACCAAGTTTCTGCATCAATAAATGAGCCAAGTTAAAATATACTACTAATTTATGCATAGTACTATTTGTGTATTAAACACTATCACTCACAGTCTAGACTAAAAAAAGCATTTTAACCTTATTTAGCAGACTTAAAAAGCCTGCTAAAAAGTGCTCACATGAGTTTGAATCCCAGCAAAGCCACCTGGTGGTGCATCCACACAAACACACCTGGCCATGTTTGAGGGAGGGAAGGTCAGACAGGGTTTCTACCAACTGTTGCTGTAATATGCAATCTTTGGGACTAGTCTGGGTGCCTTCATGACTTGAGGGGGAATCACCTAGTGTGGTTCTCTGTACTTCATACAGCTCTGTGTGGGAACCCAACACTGGCAGGTGATCAAAAGTGGCCGCAGATTTAACATGTGTCGAAGGAAGCAAGTGGTGATCCGTCACTTACTGATCAGATTGGGGGGTTGTGTAGGAGCAGCGGATTTACAAACAGGAATTTGATATCCCTTACTTCCAATCTTTTTTTTTAGCCCAGATGTTTTATACTATATAAAGGTGAAGTGTTTTTAATGACCTGGACAAAAATGCTAAATTTCTGTTACCATCCATTTTCATGTCCCAAACTGGGACACCCTGCTGTCATGGTAAATATACTTACATGATGCTTCCTCAAGTCTAGTATACAAGAAAATTCATTATTATGCAAAGATTGTTCAATGCCAAAACCAATCAGTTAAAAGACATTCTAATTACCAGTGTAATAATAAACTACACACATAAACATCAAACGTGTAAAATATACTTTGCTATGAAAGATCTTTGAGCACAACAAAGAGGTATTTCAAACGGGAAAACATGATAGTGAGAGAAAAATAAACTCTAGTTACAGCTGCAAATCATCTATCATGTTGCTTTTTCCATGTGCAAAGAAAAAATGAACATCAAATGTCAAAGTAAATCTATGATATGAAAGAGAATCATGTAGCTTGTCAAATATGCACCCTTCAACCGCAAGACACAGTTCCAAAATAGAATTTTAAAAGCCTTAGGTATTTAATTACAGTCTGCATGCTTAATCAATTTAATAAAATATGATATGCATAGCTCATCATGAAGACAAAGCACCAAAAATGCCACTAATTTGGTTCCTTGATATTAACAAAAGCCTGAGAATTATGTATGCAATAATTACACATCTATTTCAGTTTTATTTAAAATTAAACTGCAAAAAACAGGAATATTTAAGATTTAAGGCATAAAATGAAACATTTACAAAATATAGTAAAAAAAAAAAAGTTATTTATTTATTTTATTCGTTTATTTTACTTTAGTTATCGCTGTTGATCAGTGGGTAGCGCTGTCGCCTCACAGCAAGAAGGTCCTGGGTTCGGTCCCCAGGTGGGGGGTCAGGGTCCTTTCTGTGTGGAGTTTGCATGTTCTCCCCGTGTCTGCGTGGGTTTCCTCCAGGAGCTCCGGTTTCCTCCCACAGTCCAAAGACATGCAAGTGAGGTGAATTGAAGATACAAAATTGTCCAGGACTGTGTTTGATATTAAACTTGTCAACTGATGAATCTTGTATAACGAGTAACTACCTGTTCTGTTATGAATATAACCAAAGTGTGTAAAACATGACATTAAAATCCTAATAAATAAGTAAATGATCATTGTCTTCATGGGTCCCTGATTAATATAACATTAGCTCAACAGACCAGGCTCTTCATTCTTTTATATAGCACATTGTTGCACCACAGTTCAGTGCATATGCTACCCTCAGCATTAATGGTGCCTTTACAGATGTTTAGTTTATCTATGTCATTGCTAACACAAGCCCATATTTTCTCAATGCTTTAATCATGTCATGGACATTATTAAAATCCCCAAATTCTTTGCAAAGGTGCATTGAGAAATTTTGTTCTTAAACTGTTGATCTATTCACTTTTTATTTTACTTTATTTTTATTTATTTATTTTTTTGTTTATACATTTTCTCCAATTTTTCTCCCGACTTTTAGCGTATCCAATTACCCAATTGCATTATGCTTCCTCTCTACTGATGTTGATCTCCACCCTGGTTCAGGAGAGCCGAGACATGCCCCCTCCGACACGTGTGCAGTAGCCGACTGCATCTGTTCACCTGCACAAGGTGAGTTCATATGTGGATCAGCTTTGTTTACCACGAGACACACGCTGATCAATGCATTATCCCTCATCTCTGTGAAGGCACCATCAATCAGCCAGCAGAGGTCGTAATTACATCAGTTATGAGGAATCCCCATCTGGCTCCCACCCTGTATGAACAACAGCCGATCGTTGTTCATGTAGGCGCCTAGCCTGCCGGATAGCAGAGCTGAGATTCAAAACAACAAGTTTAAAATGGCAGCTCTGGTGTGTTAGCGTGTTTTACCGCTGCACCACCTGAGTGCCATATTTTGCTCTTTTTTTAATCACAAAGTGGTAAACCTTTAACTATTTTTGCTTATAAACAGCTGTGCCTTTAGTAACTGATCCTTATATTCCCAATCATGATAGCATCCACTGTTTATTTGTGGAACATTTCAGTGTTTATATTTATTCCACTTACTTTCCAGTATATCACCCCCTGTACCACATGATATCTGTTGATATAAATCAATCCAGTTAATTAAGTAATACATGAAACCTATTTTAATATGCTATTTTTGAATAGTACTATACCTTTAAATAGACGGTTAAAGGGAACCTTGTTGTAAACATATCTATTTGATAAGTCACAGTTGACGAGTCTCTTTCCAAAAGCATTACTTTTAAACAGTTGTGTTTTAGGTTCAGACCAGTAAGTACATCTGCAGTCTTGTGTAAGCTGAAATCAGTCATTTCCACTAAAAATTGTACCAGATTGGCATGGAAAAATGAGTTAGAATAGCTATCAAACTGACTCAGCAAGTGGTTAGAAGCATGCAGTAAATTCGGTGTCACTGTAAAGAGATTAATTATTAGCAATTACCAAGCAGAATGTCTTTCCCTAGGGCAAAGTCATCACTGCATATATAACTGAGTTTATACGGTAAGTGCGCCCTCTAACCAACAACCAAAATCAACTTTAGCTCATGTACACTAGCTAAATTAACCTAATTATAATAGATTATAATAATTTTTCGACTATCTGGATATTCAAATGAATTATAGTATTGATTCACAGAGCCATGGGAAAAAGTGCTTGCCCCCTTAATGATTTATTTTAGTTTTGCATATATGTCGCATTGAATTTTTTAATTATTTCCATATTTGTCTATATACGGTGCTGTGAAAAAGTATTTGCCCCTTCTATGTTTCTTCTGTTTTTGCATGTCGCACTTACATGCTTTAGATCAAACAAATTTTAATATTACACAAAGTTAACCCAAGTAAAACTTTGAAATCCTTTAAACTATTATTTTCTTTATTGTTCAGGCCTATGTGAAAAAAGTATTTTTTCCCTTAGTTAATAATCAAACAAATAAAATAAATTAAACAAGTAGTTCATCCTTAAAAATGTAGACTTTAAGAGTGGGCCAAAATTCCTCCACAGTGATGTAAAAGACTTATTGCAAGTTATCGCAAATGTCTGACTACAGTTGTTATTGCCAAGGGTAGTTATTAGGCTGTAGTTATATATTGAATGATTATTTAAAATCTTCATTTTGTGTTTACTTGTGTTGTTTTGTCTTAGAAATAGTAAATATGCAAAAAAAAAAATGGGAAGGAAGGAGATTCTTTTTTTGCTGGATTATATATTACACTTAGATTTGTACATCTACAATCATCTTCCAATCCAACTTCTGCATGTTTTTGAAAGTTGCCAGAAAACTAAGGTAGCTGGATAAAACCCAGGTAAACAAAGGAGGGCTGACAAAACTGACAGACATTAACCAGAGGCAAATATCAAACCTGGGACACCAGGACCCATTTTGCTGTGTGGCACCTGCTCCACCAGCTTTGCCACTGTGCTGCACTTTGTGGAAATATAGTGCTGCATCTGATTTGCAAGTGAAAGTTTAGCCCTATTAATATAAATACAGTTTTTTGTTTGTTTATTCAATTATGGTGATAATGATGATGATTACTATAATTATGGTTATTATTATTAATATTATTAGTAGTAGTATTATTGATGTTATTGTTTATTATTATTATTATTGTTATTATTATTATTATTACTGTTAATATTATTATTATTAATATTATTGTTATGATTATTATTGTTATTATTATTGTTGTTGTTTTGTTATTGTTATTATTATTTATTATTATTATTATTATTATTATAGGGCAGCTTATTGTTATAAGGTAGCACAGTGATTAAGGTCCTGGACTAGTAATCAGAAGGTAGCTGGTTCAAGCACTACCACTTACCACTGTTGGGCCCCTGAGCAAGGTGCTTAACCCTTAATTGCCTGAAATGTATTCGGTCATGATTGTAAGTCGCTTTGGATAAAAGTGTCCACTAAATGCCCTAGATGTAAATCAGTATTATTCATTTATAAGTAACCACTTCATTCTGGTCAGGATCACAGTTGTCACAGTGGTTGTCACCAAAAGAAACACACATTCACTCACTTACACCTTGGATAAATTGAGAATAAGTCATCCACCATCTGCATATTTTTAGGAGGTTTGGAGAAATTGGAGTAACCACACGGATACAGAGAGAACATGACAAACTCACCACAGATGGGAACCAGAAGCAGAACTTAAACCCAGGTTCCCAAAACGGCCACATTGTGCCACCCTTGTATACATACGGTGCCGTAGAAGTATGGTCAAACGTCTTGAGAGTAAAAGTGTCGCCATATTAATAAACCTTTCCTTTTTACAAAGAACAATTCATAAAAGCAGGACAAATGCAAAAAATGTGAAAAAAAACCCTCCAGAAAAGAGAGCGAAACCTTCAAATAACCAAGAACTGCGGAAATCTTAGACATCTCTGCCCAATTACCTTGTTAATTACAATCTATTGTCGACAGCTCCAAAAGAAGATCTGCTCCCTGATTATACGCCACATTTGTCCTCCAATCCAGAGCTCTAATCGGTAATTACTACCTGCAGCTGCACAGACTCGGGCATTGTGGGTAGAGCAGGGCAACGAGGAGGTTTTCAGCTGTCAGTCTCAGATAGCGAAGCGGTGTGTGTGCGTGAGTTTGTGTGTGGTCAGCAGGGTTCCTGCCTAAATAGTATCTTGCCAGAGCACACGTCCTTACCTCTGCGCCACCCTGCTCTTGTTCATTAACATTAGACACTGTGAGTGAAAATGTCACGGCTCCCTCATTAGAATGGGGATAAAAAATTTGACTCCCAGGCAAAAGCTGTTTCTTTTTTTTCCATCTGTTCGGTGCGAGCCGTCAGCTATGTGCAGTCAAGTCACTGTACAGTAATAAAAGAAAGACAATCTGGATGAGTAATACTATCTTTGAAGCCATCCACTAATAGTGTTAATGCATCCCTGATTTGTTCCCTAAAGCCTTAAAGAACTTCACAATATGCTCTTTAACATGTCAGATGCAATTATCCTTTTTTTCTCTGTCCTTCAGTGTCTGTGCACGGTATAGTTTTGTCATCACTGAAAATTGGTGAACTCTTGTGTGGTACAATAGGGTTAACAAAGAATGAATGAGTATACACCAGGCATAACATTATGACCACTGACAGGTGCAGTGAATGGCACTGATTATCTTTTCATCATGGCACCTGTTAGTGGGTGGGATATATTAGGCAGCAAGTGAACATTTTATCCTCAAAGTTGATGTGTTAGAAGCAGGAAAAATGAGCAAGTGTGAGGATTTGAGCGAGTTTGACAAGGGTCAAATTGTGATGGCTAGACGACTGGGTCAGAGCATCTCCAAAACTGCAGCTCTTGTGGGGTGTTCCCAGTCTGCAGTGGTCAGTATCTATTAAAAGTGGTCCGAGGTAGGAGCAGTGGTAAACCGGCGACAGGGTCATGGGCATCCAAAGCTCATTGCATGGAGGAAGCGAAGGCTGGCCCGTGTGATCCGATCCAACAGACGAGCTTCTGTAGCTCAAACTGCTGAAGACGTTAATGCTGGTTCTGATAGAAAGGTGTCAGAATACACAGTGCATCACAGTTTGTTGTGTATGGGGCTGCAAAAGGGGGACCAACACAGTATTAGGAAGGTAGTCATAATGTTATGCCTAATCGGTGTATCTTATAACTAAGGCCCTACCTAATTCACTGCAGTGAAAATCGTGTCACAGACCGTGAAATGATATGAAATTTGCTGTAAAATTCAAAATTTAAGGTTTATGTTTAGGAATTTAACATTTTTCATTCGTGTAGCATATTAAATACGGTAATTAAGTTATTATAACAGACTTTTCTGTGCTGTAGTGTGCTGACAGTGTTTGATGTGTGTGTTTACGTAATAAGTGCATTTTGTCCCTTTGGGGATTCCATAATCAAAGGAAAAGAGTGCTTCTCTACACATACGATCATCTCTCTGTAGTCTGTGCTGCTCCTCAATAGAACAAGCCAGTAAAGCATTATGCTCTCGATAATTTGTCTATGTACAGTTTATTTCTCTCTTAATAAACTCAGCAAACTCTGGCAGTAAAATACGCTATCACACCAGAGCTGGAATTTCGGACACATCAAACTGAATGTTTGTTTGTTTGTTTATTAGGATTTTAACGTCATGTTTTACACTTTTGGTTACATTCATGACAGGAAACGGTAGTTACTCATTACACAAGATTCATCAGTTCACATGGTTATATCAAACACAGTCATGGACAATTTTGTATCTCCAATTCGCCTCACTTGCATGTCTTTGGACTGTGGGAGGAAACCGGAGCCCCCGGACATGGGGAGAACATGCAAACTCCACACAGAAAGGACCCGGACCAGCCCACCTGGGGACCGAACCCAGGACCTTCTTGCTGTGAGGCGACAGTGCTACCCCCTTGGCCACCGTGCGTTTTGTATTGAATGAACAACGATTGGCTGTTGTTCATAGGGTAGGATAAAGCCGGATAGGGACTCCTCATAACTGAGTGAATTACGACCTCTGCTGGCTGGTTGATGGCGTCGAGGAATAATTCTGATCAAGGTCTCGCGTTGTGCAGGTCTCGCTCTCCTTAATTGGGGCAGGGGTCAGCTCTAGTAGAGAGGAAGCATAACGCAATTGGGTAAAAATTGGATGAGCTAAAATCAGAATGAAAAGGGACAAAATGCATTAAAAATATAAATAAATAAATAAATAAATAAACTCAGCAAACTCTAAAGACTCGGTTACATTAGCAGTTGTTTAGACAAAATGACCAAGATGTTGAAGTCTAAAGGAGCTAAACACACGACTCAGGTAACTGAGTTTGGAAAACTGCCAACCGATTCTGTAGACACAGAGGATGATGTGTCAAAACACGGACGAGCTATTAAGGTAGGCTGTGCTGTGTATTGTAGCTTCTATTGATTCATCATTCCGTTTATGAGTGTTATTCTCTAAAAATATGTGACATCTCTGATTTTTGAAAAACGAGGTCCATGAAATTAAGCACATTTTCCCGTGAATTTAGTAGGGCCCTAATTATACTCATTATTGACCCTCGTTAACATTAGCATTAGAGCAAAATCACCAGAGGCTAATCATTTTTTTTTCAGTTTATGCACTCTCAGGTTCTCTAGCATCACTGTGGAATGGTCTCTGTAATATACGCATATGGATGGACTGAGCCCCTGGGCTGTTATGTGTTTGCCCTGCAGGCAGAATGTGGTTCCATATTGTACACAGGAATCCCTGAAAGTCTCTATTTGCTATTAAAGATAGGAATCTTCCCCCGGGTGGCTGTGTACTTTGTTGAAATCCATTGTGGGGCAGCTTTCCACAAGACATTAGAGTAGAAATAGAGTAGAAATTTGTGACAATTTCGACAGGTTTGTGAGGTCAAGCACTGATGTAATATGAAAGGCTTGGTTCACAAGCAATGTTTCAATTCCTCCCAAAGGTGTTTCATGGGGTTACGGTAGGGGCTTGGTGCTGGCCCTCTATGCACAGAATCACAGTCATGCTGCAGCAGAAGGCATAAATACATAATGTAAATATTAATTATTGCAAATAACAGTGTAAAGATAAAAATGTATACAGAATTGAGCTGAGGTGGCTCAGCTTTGCTTAATGAAGTTGGATGAAGCATGTTATGAAGACGTACGAATCCAAGGACCTTCAGAGGTGAGCGCATGGCTATTTAACATAATTCAAATTCATGTATAATTTGTAGTGGACTGATGAAAAGCCCTTGATTATGTTGCAGAAGATTAAGAGCCCACAAAAAATCAGCCAAGCCTGTAGAGTCCAGACTGCCCATCTTGCTAGCAAATGTTCCCAGCAGTCAATAAATCAAAATTTGGATTAGAGAATTGGACACATGGCTCTTACTTAAGAAAATAGGCTAAATTCAGCTTAGCCAATTCACTTAGCAATTCATACATAACTCCGTTTATGGGGTAAATACACCGATCAGTCATAACATTAAAACCACCTCCTTGTTTCTACACACATTGTCTATTTTATCGGCTTCACTTACCATATAGGAGCACTTTGTAGTTCTACAATTACTGAATGTAGTCCATCTGTTTCTCTGCATGCTTTGTTAGCCCCCTATCATGCTGTTCTTCAATGGTCAGGACTCTCCCAGGACCACCACAGAGCAGGTATTATTTGGGTGGTGGCTCATTCTCAGCACTGCTGTGACACTGACGGTGTTGGTGTGAGTTTTTAAATGCCTCACTGTCACTGCTGGACTGAGAATAGTCCACCAACCAAAAATATCCAGCCAACAGAACCCCGTAGGCAGCGTCCTGTGACCACTGATGAAGGTCTAGAGGATGACCAACTCAAACAGCAGCAATGGATGAGCGATCATTTCTGAACCAACTAGGTAGGAGTGTAATAAAGTGGACAGTGAGTGGACACAGTATTTTAAAACTCCAGCAGCACTGCCGTGTCTGATCCACTCACACCAGCACAACACACACTAACAGTGTCAGTGTCACTGCAGTGCTGAGAATCATCCATCACCCAAATAATACCTGCTATGTGGTGGTCCTGTGGGGGTCCTAACCATTGAAGAACAGGGTGAATGCAGGCTAAAAAGTATGCAGAGAAACAGATGGAGTACAGTCAGTAATTGTAGAACTACAAAGTGCTCCTATATGGTAAGTGGAGCTGATAAAATGGACAGTGAGTGTAGAAACAAGGAGGTGGTTTTAATGTTATGGCTGATTAGTGTATTTATTAAATGGAACTTAGACTAGAATTAAGTTTTTTATTATTATTATTATTATTTTTTACATTTACACAAAGGGATCTGATTATCACTTGTATTTAAAGTTTTTAGAATTAAGACAGAAACCATCCAAGCAATTTAAGCAGGAGTTTAAGCAAGGGTGCAGTGAACATACCAAAACTTGTCATCCTTGAACACAGGATAACAGGACTGGTGTAGACAGACAGGGGTGAGAAAGGGCCAATTTGAGATTCTCCACAAGCACCAGCTGACAGCTGAGTGAGTAGATGAGATGAAACAGTACATGGCACCTTTCCAAGTATATTTGTTACTGGCTCCGTGATGCATGTAAGAATGACCTGGCTAGTCAAGGCTTGCATCTGGCACACCAAACAAAGGAGGACTTCTTAAGGAGAGGGGCACTGCTGGCGGATAAATAGACAGATTTAATTATGACTCAAAGAGTTGACTGAAAAGAGCTTTAAGTAAGAAAATGATAAAAGCAGGACAGGATATTGTTGGTCAGCATGATCACTTTTTAATAGTAGGTTAAATTTATTTGTTAACAGGCAACAAACAAATACACACTAATTTAATGCAGTTTTACCCTTTATGCCACTTTACATCTTCCTGAGAAAAATCTGTCAAGTTTACAATTATTACCATTATTAAGGTACAGAAGACACTGGATGTTTAGAGAGCTTTGGTACATTTGAATGGTGCAACAGTCCAGAGATGGGGACTTAAGTGTCTCTCTTAAAAACTCGAGTCCGACTAGCACAAAAGTCGCACACACAGCGACTTCAGACTCGACTCGGACTCGTTTCAAATGACTCGGACTCGACTTATGACTTGCAAAAAAAAATGACTCGTGAACAACAAGAGTCCCTAGCATCAGCATGTGATAACATTAGTTACGTGTGACAATTATATTTAAAGTTCACTTCATTTGAACATTTCCGTTACCTTTGGATTGGAATCTCACTTAAAATGGTGGAATACCCTACGCAGTGCACTTCACAGGAACAACTGGGGTGAATGGAACGCTCCTACAAAATTGGCGCTAATGGTTGAAAGACCGCTTTCTAAACCAATCAGACCTTCTGATTTTAATTGTTAGTAGAAAATGCTGTTATTTGCATTTATTCAGTTTGCGTCACACAGATGATGTGTCAATGAAACGCTTGATTGACTTTCTAACGAGTTAGTGTTTTACTTCACAACCGGGAAATGTTTGGAGGTTTTTAATTATAAGCACACATTAACAAAATAACAAATTATATTCCTAATGGGACACACGGTTATAAATTTAATAGCATCTGGAAGAACATAAGCTAAAATAAGCAGTGGTTATGATTTTTTTTGCTGTGTTTTGGATTGTGGCCGCTGTGCCGTGATTTATCGCACGCTTTTGTTTTGCAATGAAAACAAAACGTATAAGTTTAAGCTTTTAACTGGTACCTTCTTGTTATGGAAATTACATTCATTTGCATAATGACTAGAAAGTAAAGGCACTAAGTAAAACAGCAATACAGTCGCTAATCTGTTGTTGTTTTTTATCTGAACATATATTATTTGTTTATTTCTATGCTACATTTCCAATATATGTTTTGTGTAGATTATATTGATTATACTTGACTCGGACTCTAGTCTAAAGTCTTGTGACTTGACTTGGACTCCAGCCTAAAGACTTGTGACTTAACTTGGACTCTAGCCTAAAGACTCGTGACTTGACTTGGACTCCAGCCTAAAGACTTGTGACTTGACTTGGACTCCAGCCTAAAGACTTGTGACTTGACTTGGACTCTAGCCTAAAGACTCGTGACTTGCCTCGGACCCGTATTTTGTGACTTGTGAACATCTCTGCAACAGTCTAATGCACTAGCACACACGCTAGTTGTAGCCTATCAGTTAAGGTACTGGACAAGTAATCCAAAGGTTGCTGGTTCAAGACCCACCACTGCCAGGTTGCTACTGTTGGGCCCTTGAACAAGACCTTTAAGCCTCAATTGCTCAGAATGTATAATGTCAGTACTGTAAGTTGCTTTGGATAAAAGTGGCCACTAAATGCCAAATGTAGCACACCACCACCAAGTGTCAAGTCTCTGGTTTGAGTCTTAGGCCGGGCGTTTGTCTGATAAACATTAGATTAATAGATCAAAAGTGATAGTACACACTACAAAGCACTCTGCATAAACAGCAGAAGAGTAAGGAAGATATTTATGACCAAATTCTGCACTGGCTGGTGTAAAAATGAAAGCAGCATCATTACAAACGGTCTGTGCTAGTTTGTGGCACTCCTCAGCCCAAACTGGTGTCGTGCAACAAGCAAATGATACCAGAAATTTATATAGCTCATTTTTGTTAAGGCTTTGTTTTTATGGATGCACTTGCTCCTCATCACCATTGGATACGTGTTTGTGTATTTATCATATGTCTGTTTGTTTCTGGGTTAGTATTTCCATAATTCTATGCATATAATGTGATTACCTGTGCTCCTAGTTCTTTGTTTTTTATGCCTGTTTCTGTGCCTTCGTTCCTGTTCCTTGTTCACATTCCTTGTTTTAGTGCATGTTTATCTTGTGTTAAGTGCTTTTCTTGTACTGACCCTTGCCTGTTTGTTTGTTTGTTTTTTGGATTATTTTGGCTGCCTGTATTTTTGACCCCTGCTATGAATTTTAATGATATTTGCCCATGATTTTTTCTTTATATGTGTGCGTCTGGGTTTTGTTCTAAAGTGCCAGCCTTGGCTGAAGTTGCCAAGCTTGGCTGAAGAAAACCAAGTGTATCAGGATTGTACAATTATGTGTAGGAAAATTATGAAACTGCTGGACTCAAGATT
Organism: Trichomycterus rosablanca; assembly: GCF_030014385.1. Lineage (NCBI taxonomy): Eukaryota > Metazoa > Chordata > Actinopteri > Siluriformes > Trichomycteridae > Trichomycterus > Trichomycterus rosablanca. Next base: position 29,422,352 of record NC_085990.1, read on the forward strand.
AAACCTTCATGATCAAACACACCTACCAAAGCTTGCAGTTACATAGTAAGTTAAATCAGGTGTGTTTTAGTGTTCTTTATTTATTTATTAGGATTTTAACGTCATGTTTTACACACTTTGGTTACATTCATGACAGGAAAGGTAATTACTGGTTATACAAGTTTAAGTCTTTTAATGTCAAACACAGCCATGGACTATTTGTATCCCCAATTAACTTCACTGCCAGTCTTTGTACTATGGGAGGAAACCCAGAGACATGGGGAGAACATGCAAACTCCACACAGAAAGGACCCAGACCGCTCCACCTGGGAATCACCCAGGACCTTCTTGCTGTGAAGTGACAGTGCTACCCACCGAGCCACCGCCCTCAGGTGTGTTTAAGCATGAAAAATCACAAAACTGTGCCATTCCTGAGTGGAGTTGTGCATTCTCATTCTGAGTCATTTTAAGTCAGCAGATACTGGTAGGTGAAATGGCTGTTTTACATTGTAGATAGGTGTGTTGCACTAGGAATAATTAGTGCCCTGTCTGTAGTATATTTTTGCTTTGTACCCACCCATTGTTTTCTAGGGTTTCTAGACCCACTACAACCTTGACCAGAAAAAAAAAAAAAAAAACACTTGGTAAAACGAAATGAATACAGTGGTACTTTGAAACTTAACGTCAGTTGGTTCTGGGTCTGGCGTTAAGTTTAAAAGGTACTGAGTTTTCAAGGTATTAATGTTAATGAGTCCTATGGTCCCGTGTACTTGCATATATTTTATGCTAATGTAAAATAAAGAGATTGTTTTTGACACTTATACACTGAAAATAACACAAATATAATATAAAACCACTCAAATAAAAAGCTGATTCTTACATTTTCTCAGAACCCAGAGCTGTAACACAAGTGAAACAGTTAAAAGTGAAACAGTAAGGAACATCCAGCTAAACACAGATACATGTGGATGCTTCAGAGTGAATCTGATGGTTATTCCACATAAATGCAGATTCATCTCATATTCACACTTTGATGACGTCTTACTGCACCGCTTAAGCCAAGTGCTGAACAAAGTGACTGTTCATTGTTAATTTGAAATTAAATAAATACATTTTTTTTAAAAACAAACTGAACACGTTTAAGGGAAACAAATTTTTCGACGAAGGGCGTTGAGTTTTAAAGATTTTGAGTTTAGGGGACGTTGAGTTACAAGTTACCATTGTAATTGAAATTGGTGAATAAGTGTAGGTATATGTTAGGCCTGATGTGTTCTATAAAAATATTCTATATGCTCCCAGTAAATGCATTTCTAAAAATAAACAAAATTCTGAAAGCTGTGATCTGTGGTTGGATGTCATGGAAACAGTAGGAATCTGACAAGTTGACAAGACCAATTTGAAGAAGTGCTTTTGACAAGTGAAACTGTTGTTTCTGCATGAAAAGCCTTAACTCTGTATATTGTACAAAACAGAAGATGCAGAGAATGACTGAACGGCTGCATGTTTCTACTCGCTTGTAGCATACCCGTTATTGTCACTTTGAATCACGCATTCATTTCTTCATGTCAAATTATATCAATAATAATCAGCATCCGGATGACACTGATGTGTTTACTTTGTCATCACTCTACATCCTGTATAAATGTACATAGTGAAACTATCAGACTCATTACTCTGCAAAAATACTATTTAGTGGCATCACAGTAGCTCGTCGCACGCTCGTATTAAACGCCGCCTGAAGACCGCACTCAATGCAGTGTGCTAATTACCAAAGCTTTCTTTAATGGAGTTATTACAGCTGCCTGGGATGGCGCGACTACCCATGACTCACAAAGAGGGACCGAATACAGTTGGGTTTAATAGGCTCCACGTGGGGGGTTGCTCGGAGTCTGTTGTAAGGCATCAGTAAGGGGTGCAGCTCTTACAGGGTACTTGTGAAAAAGTGCATTAATCACAGTAAGGCGTCTTCTCTTCCCTGCACATTTTTAATACAGACTCAAAGTAAAACTACAGAGATTTACAGACAAAGAAAGGCTACATTCAGTCCGACCTAAGCACAATACTGGATTATATGACTCAAGTGAGACTTAAAAAATCGTATAGAGGATTAATTCTTGATCTAGCCATTCAGAGAGCTTTTTCTGATTCTGTTGTATTTATGAAATACCATAATACAAATGTGGCTGAGGTTACAAACTTGGAAAATGAAATAAGTTCAAGATTTCATTTGAAGACACAAAAGTTTCAATCAATTAATCGCAAAAATGATACTTCTAAGCTTACTGTTAAACTTAATTGCTAATGGTTAATGCAAAAGTAATCTACCTACCTACCTAAATACCTACATGCATGCATGCATGCATGCATACATACAGTACATACAGTGGTACCTTGAAACTCAACATCAATTGGTTCTGGGAGTGGCGCTGAGATTTTAGGGTGGGGTTTTTCCCATAAGGATGTTTGGGAAACCTGTTAATGTGTTCCGTGGTCCTGTGAAACTGCATATATTTTAGGCTAATGTAAAATAATGGCCCTTATACACTGAAAATAACACATATAAAGCTATAACGCAAGTTTAAAAGTGAAACAGGAAAATATCCAGTTAAACATAGATACATGTGAGAAAATAAGATACTCTCTTCAAGGGTCAGTACAGAGGTTTTATACAACCTGGCAGCCCTTCTTGACATTTGTGGAAAATATGAAAGCTGGAAATATGACCCATTAAGAGACACTAGGTTTATGATATGAAGGAGGTATTTATTTTGGTATTACTATGTGCCTTGTTATTTCATTATGTAGAAATCTGTGATTTATTTCTATTTTTTTTTAATTTGGTGTATGCAGGTCTGGGGGGTGGGGCGGGAGGGGTTAAAGGGGCTTGGGATTGTTTGTATTCTGTATATTGTAAAAATCTTTAATAAAAAGACTTTGATAAAAAAAATAGATACAGTTTAAGAGAAATGTTGGGTTTAAGGGTGCAATTTCTCCACGTTTCAAAGATTTTGAGTGTAGGGGACATTGAGTATTTAGGCTGTATTTTTTTATGTACCACCAGTACATCATTTTGTAAACACACACACGATGAAACTCACATATAAGGAAGTTGTTGTGTCAGGGGTGGAGAACACTTTGTGACAGAGACGCCAGGTGTAATCCTGCACCTGTGTTAAAACATAACCCCAAATGCAGGACCCAACAGTTCTAAGAAAGACTTAAAAATATGGGAAAGATAGTCAAGTGGCCACATTACAGAAGGAGAAACATTACACTTCATGCAAAGTGATTGCTAGAAGGCTTAGGAAAAGGAGCAGACTCTAAAAAGATACAAAAGGAGCGTTTGAATTTAACTCCGCCAGGAACCAAGCTAACGGACAGAGGCAAAAGCACACAAAACTGCCACATAACTTATTGGCAAAACTTGAGATCATAGCGTGCCCATGACAGCTAGGGTATAAAAATGGCAACCCTGTTTATTGGGCTTGACCACATATGTAACAATTAACATTTAATGAGGTGCAGGGAATTGTTTAAAATGTAGTTCAAGGAGATGTAGTTCCCATACACCGCCGGCCAGTGTGTGTAAGGCAGGTGGGCTGATACAGTTTGTAAATGTCAGTAATAATGTAGATCACAAATGCATTTAGTGTGGTCAAGGCCATTCAATTACTCACACAAAAAGTGGTCTAATTTAAGGGTGTCCAATCTTATCCACAAAGTGTCTGTGTGATTGCAGGTATTCATTTTAACTAGACCTGATTCCTCCCTTTTTTATCAATTGGTCTCAGTCTTCCACTTATTGATGAGTTGTATTAGATATGCCCCTGATGGTTTGGAATGGGATCCAACAGCCTTATAGATAAGATTAGACAGCCCTGGTATAACCAGTCACAGGGCACAGAGGTAGAGAAAAAGATCTGAAACAAACGCCATTATTCCACTAAAATCTAAAAGTTTAGTGAGAGCGGGTTCAAAGTGTTTGATAGAAGTGAAGTGGAATAGAGAGGAAATCTTCATAGCCAGCCATGCCTGACCGAGCTCCTTGGAAAGCCCTTCTCCCCCTCTTGTGCTCGGGCTCATGTGCTGCATGGAAATGAAGCATCACTTGACTGCTCCACTTGTTCCCGTAATACACTCTCTGTAGTGGTGACGGGCCACTAATGAGTACACTTCCAGCCATTAGGCTGCTTACGACTGCTAGTGTGCCGCTAAGCCCCAGGGGTTGCAACGCACCGTGTCCTCTAGGCTTTTAACTCTCTATGCAGTAATATCGCCATAGAATAGGTTTTATTGTCCATATAATGATACCAGGGTGGTGATAAGGCCTAATGGTTCTGTTCTAAAAATAACAAGATATATAAACATTTGATATACAAAATGATAATAGGATTGCAAAATAGTGTGACATTTACTCCCAGAAATTAATCTGTGAGCGTGTAGTCACCATGGAAAATATTTGTAAACCTTAAACGTTTATAGTGCCACAATAATACTTTACTTAAACACTTAGTAATGAGACTAACAGAACCTGGTTTGTTATGTAATATGGCAGCCGTGTATATGCACTATATGACCAAAAGTATGTGGACACCCTTACTATTTATTGGGTGTTTAAGCCACACACTTCAGTTAAATCAAATAAATTATATGCTTCTTACTCTGTGGCAATTGTTTGGAAAATATTTTAGCATGACAGTTGGTACCTGGTTGGGCAGCCAGGGTCCTTTCTGTGTGGAGTTTGCATGTTCTTCCTGTTTCTGTGTGGGTTTCCTCCATGTGCTCAAATTTCCTCTCACAATACCAAAAACACTGTCAGGCTATTTGAAGCTACTACATTTGCCCTAGGTGTGAGTTTGTGTGTGCCCTGTGATGGGCTGGCAACCTGTCCGGGGTGTTTCCTGCCCTTTTTTCACAAAGAGACTAGTCCACTGCAATGCTGAACAGGATAAAAAAAGCAGTGGTAAAAATACAATGAATGAATGACTGAATATATAGCCATGCAAAGTGTTATTTATGCATTTTCCCAATTTAGTGTAGTCAATTTGTCTTCCACTGCTGGGGGATCCCTGATTGCAGTCGAGGTGGGTATATCGCTGCTCACGCCTCCTCCGACCCGCATGCAGCCCTTAGCTGAACCCTTTTTCACCCATGCATTCTGCACAGGTGCCTCTCTATCTGCTAATCAGGGTCCTTACACGGCGTTTTTTGAAGACCCCACCCACATAGTCCGGCCATCCCGCCCTAGCAAAAACATGTCTGCTGCAGGCACTGCTAATTATGCCCGCTAGATGGCGCCCAGTTGACCAGTGGCAACACCGAGTTTTGAACCGAGGAGTTCAAAATCTCGGCGCTGGTGTGCTAGCGGAATATCCCACTGCGCCACCTGGGCGCCTCATGCAAACTCTTTTGACATTAACAAATATTTTCACTCACTTACTCACTTTATTAACCGCTTATCCAATTAGGGTCGCAGGAGGGTTCTGGAGCCTATCCCAGCTTTTCAATGGGCGCAAGGCACACAGTAACACCCTGGACGGGGCGCCAGTCCATCGCAGGGCAGACACACATACACACACCCATTCACCTATAGGGCAATTCAGTGTCTCCAATTAACTCGACTGCATGTTTTTGGACTATGGGAGGAAAACAGAGCTCCCGGAGGAAACCCACGCAGACACGGGGAGAACATGCACACTCCGCACAAAAGGACCCAAATGCCTTTAGTATAAGTGCTTACTGCTGAGCGTAAAATTTGGTAAAGGAGGAATACAAGTGTGAGACTTTTTATTTGTTTGGGCCTGTAAGTACAGCATAGAAAAAAAATACTAGACCATGCTATATTACCTGATTTATTATGGTAAAACAGGAAATAGTCTCTAGTACAAATGGCCTATGTGTTTGCTGATGGCGGGTTGATAAATAGATTGATAAATTCAGGCAGTTTAATGTGTAAAACATTGACAGGCCTCTACAGAGCCTTAAACTTATCTACATCCAACAGCTTAGGCATGAACTGGAATTCAACATTTATTATCAAAGGCCAATTATTTGATTATGCTTATAAAAATAAATGGTAAATCCATGCAACAATTTCTCAATTGTAGTAGAAAGCATTTGAAATAAATGGAGGCTTTTACAGCAGGAAAGTGGAAAATGTGATAATAATGCAGATGATTCTGGACATTTTGGTTAGGATTTAAATGTTTAAAGCTGAATGGAATGACTTAGCTAGCTCTTCTTGTCTCCGAAGACATGAATTTGGCTTTTCCTTTCCATAATCCGCCTGGTTTACAAGACATGGATTTTATAGGGTCATTGTAAATGACTGTTTCCCTCCATTTAGCCAGTGCACCATGCTCATTCCAGCTAGTTTAATGCTGCCATGGCTCCAAGAAGAGGGATTACACTCAGGTCTGTGCTGCTCTGAGAGGCCCATGCAGCACAGCCTGGATGACATGGTTTGTATGTGAGATACTTACAGCAACAAGAGCTTCGATTTCAACTGGGTAATTCAATCAAGCCAGCTAATATGTATATTATTACAGCCAGTTAGCAGATAAGTTAAGATAATTCTCTGTTGTAAAGAAAGTATTATCAGTGTCACAGAAACCAAAGGTACCAGTTTCAGTTCACAAGGGATTTATGGTTTTAACCTTGTTCTGAAGAAAAATTTTATTGGTCAATGGAGTCAAATAAAAAAAAAAAAAATCATTTTCCATCTTTATCTAAATGATAAAAATAAATCCCAGAAGAGCTGGGATCTCGAATACATCGTATCGAATCTCAGCTCTGCCTGTCGGCTAAGGTTGAGTGGCCACACAAACAACGATTGGCCTGTTGTTCAGATGGGCGGGTCTAAGCCGGATGGAGTCTCTCTCTCATGACTGATGCAATTACGACCTCTGCTGGCTGATTGATGCTGCCTGCACAGAGATGAGAGAGGTCTCTCTGTACACAACGCTGAGCTGCACTGCACTTGTCAAAGTGTAGGTGATAAGATGCATACTGCATGCTGCCCGCGTGTCGCAGGGGGCGTGGGTTAGCTTCGTTCTCCTCAATTAGGGCAGGGATCTGCATTGGTGGAGAAGAAGCATGATGCAGTTGCGCAATTGCACGCACTAAAAATTTAGAAAAAGGGGAGAAAAGAAAAAAATTTATTAATAAATACAGATACCTAACAATTATGAAAACACAGTAATTACTAGTGTAATTAAAAAACTTAATTAGTAACTACTTAATCTAATGTAATTAAGGATGTAACGATACATTCTACCCACGATGCGATGTGATTCTTGATACTGGGTTCACGATACGTTTTTTTTCCCGATTTTTTAAACAAAATCAAATTGACAAATGATGACAAAGCTTCCTTTCATTATTTCTCTTAAAAAAAAATGAAATAAAATTTTAAAACAAATCACACATTATATAAATAAATGAATAATTCAAATAAAAACAGTATCCTCACATAAATAAACTAAGGATTTGCCTGTGCTCCTTCCAAGCTTAAAATACTTTTTTTTTTAAAGGAATATTAGCATATCTACACTTTTAGGCAGAAGCAGAAATCTCTGAGCATTAACAATGTCCCCCCCCGGTTGAAAAGCCCTTTCACTAGGGACAGAGGTGGCTGGTATGGAAAGGTATGGTTAGAGGTGAAAGCAGTGAATACAGTTTAGCATCCTCAAGTTCCACATCTTCACCTGCTGTCGCCATTTAGAATAGAATAGGATGCCTTTGTCATATATACATATACACGAGTACAGTACAATAAAATTCTTTCTTCACATATCCCACCTTGTTTGGAAGTTGGAGTCAGAGCGCAGCGTCAGCCATTGAACGGAGCCCCTGGAGCAGAGAGGGTTAAGGGCCTTGCTCAAGGGTCCAACAGTGGCTGCATGGCAGAGCCGGGATTCGAACTCTCAACCTCTCAGTTGATAGACCAAAGCCCTACCCACTAGGCTACCACTGTCCAAATTGTACTAAAACTGTGTAGTGACAGGGTTGCCAGGTCAGAAATAAATTTTCATCCATTTTGAATTAAGCCCAATTTGGCTGAAAACCCCCAAACCTGGCAACTCTGTGTAGTGACATCAACCAGGCGAGGAGGATAGTGCCAAATATCAAATAGCAATTCATTTTACATCTCAATCGATTTGAGTCGTGGCAAATTTGCATCGATTATTAAATGTTTTGTGGTGCATCGTTACATCCATAAATGTAATTAGCCAATGTATTTTATTAACACTTTAATCAAAAAAGTTGTAACTTCAAAAGATACACTGGTGCAGAATGTTGTAGTGTTAGTAAAGTCCGAAAGATTATGATCAGAGAAAAGTTATCTTAGTCTAGAAAGTGTTACAAAGCCATGACAAAGTCTCTAAGACTTCAAAGAACCATAATGAGAGCCATTATATCAAAATGAATAAAACTTTGTAGCACTTTAAGGGCTTAGTCATAACTTGTCCTGGAATTTTCAAATGACTGTTTTAAGCATATGAAAAACATATGACATATGACAAAGCATATGACATCTACGGAGATGTCAATATCATTGTTTATGACTTTACAGTACCAAAGATACTAGGTACAAACTGAATAAATGAGAGGGTAGCAAGAAGAAAACCAATGCTAGTCAAGGGAAAGATGTAAAAAAAAAAAAGCATCATAGTAATATACAAAACTTTTTTTTATTAACATATTTATTTATTTATTTGGTCTGGTTAAAAGCATTTTTTAAAATATTTTATTTATGCATTTTCTCCCATTTTAGCGTAGTAAGTTTGTTTTCCGCTGCTGGGGGATCCCCGATTGCAGTCGAGGTGGGTATATTGCTGCTCACACCTCATCTGACCTGCATGCAGCCCTTAGCAGAACCCTTTACACCCATGCATTCTGCACAGGTGCCTCTCTATCTGCTAATCAGGGTCCTTACACAGAACCACATAGTCCGGTCATCCCGCCCTAGCAGAAACGTGTCTGCTGCAGGCAATTATGCCCTCTAGATGGCACCCAGTCGACCGGTGGCAACGCCGAGTTTCAAACCGAGGAGTTCAGAATCTTGGCGCTGGTGTGTTAGTGGAATATCCCGCTGTGCCACCTGGGCGCTGGTTAAAAGCATTTTATAGTAATAACCATCAGTCAAGCATGGCAGAGCTAGTATGACAGTGAGGTGGTACTGTGCTGCGTTATGATCTTGCCTTTAGTACAATTTGCCATTATTAAGGAATAAAAATGAGAGCTAATTTGTCAAAATACATAGCTTGCTTGAAGGAAAAATAAACAAATTAGAAAGTCATGTAGAACTATAATGCACAACATGATTTTGGCTGCATTCAAAAGTATTTGTCTAGGAAAAATGGCATCCATTAATTTATTCATTTTTACTATCTGCTTTATCCTGGTCAGGATCAAGTGGCACCAGAAAGTATTATGCATAATGTAAAATTACACCATGGATATGGAGCAGTCTATCTCAGGGCTTCACACATTTACAGATTTACATACTCAATAACATCTATTTACATTTAGAATAGTGAGAATCAAACTATATCATGCAGCCAACTGTGTCACCATGCCTGCCTTAATATGCAATTCTGCTATCCAATTTAACCAAAATAGTTTTCTAGAGTTAGCTTGTTAATAAGCTGCACTTTATTTTAATTATGCATCTGTTAATAATAGATGACATGCTTATAAAAACTTAGATATTCACTCTTATTCAAAACTGCACAGTCCAGAACTGAAAATCTATTTCCTATGTACATCTCAAACAACAAACTCGTATAATAGATGTGAAGTAAATTGGTGTCAGTAGCACAGATGTTGATATTTTCAATGATATTGTGTTGTAATATCTGGTTTAAAACTTGAGTTATCTGATAATATAAAGAAACAAACACAATTACAACAAAACAACAGTGCTTATCAATGTTTGTTTTTGGTGAGGGTGGGAGGAGTAGTAATTGGTTGTGTCTGAGAGACTAAGAGAGAGCTTATAGTCCGGATTTAGGACCACACCTTTTTAGACTGCTCAAAGAAGCTTTAAGCAGCGGTGCATCAGTGGCTACATGCTCAACCAAAGACATGTTTTGATGATGGCATTACTAAGTTGGTACGACGCCTGGAAAAATGCATCAAAAGGTGACTATGTAGAAAAGTGATGTAATATATATATATATATATACATCTACAAGGTGAACCAACTAGGTAGGAGTGTCTAATAGAGTGGACAGTGAGTGGACACGGTATTTAAAAACTCCAGCAGTGCTGCTGTGTCTGATTTACTCATACCAGCACAACACACACAAACACACCATGTCAGTGTCACTTCAGTGCTGAGAATGATCCAGCACCTAAATAATACCTAGACTGTGGGGGTCCTGACCATTGAAGAACAGGGTGGAAGCAGGCTAAAAAAGTATGTAGATAAATAGATGGACTACAGTCAGTAATTGTAGAACTACAAAGTGCTTCTATGTGGTAAGTGGAGCTGATCAGTGATATATATATATATATCCCAATTCTTGTCTTCCGCTGCTGGGGATCCCTGACTTTTTGCAGTTGAGGTGGGTATAATGCTGTTCACGCCTCCTCTGACCCACGCGCAGCCCTTAATGGAACCCTTTTTTACCCGTGCACTCTGCACAGACGCCTCTATCCACCAATCAGGGTCCTTACACAGCGGTTGAAGACCCCGCCCATATATTCCAGTCATCCCATCCCAATTATGCCCGGTAGATGGTGCCCAGCCGACCGGTGGCAACGCTGAATTTTGAACCGAGAAGTTCAGAATCTCTGCGCTGGTGTGCTAGCGGAATATCCCGCTGTGCCACCTGGGCACATAATTCGTTTTTTAAATTCTTAATAAACAGATTAAAAAAAAAGTGTGGAATCTTTTTGAAGAACACTCATATTTAAATGTCCACCATAACTGTGGCATGAACCAACTAAGTTTGAAAGTGGTCCCATAACACAAGTCTGAAACAATCCCAATAAAGTTGTTCTTATCAAACAGTCCAAGTTGAATAATTGAAACCCCTGTGAATTCACGCACGCACGCACATACAAACACAAATAATTACCTGAAGTAAAGAATGTATTATATTTGTGACCTTTCTCATGGTGCGTCCGGCCAGGGTGCTATTATAACTCGTGTTACTGTGACTGAATGTATGTAAGAGTGAAAATTAAAGGCCACCATGCCATTTTAAGGAGAAAAAAAGGCATTTACTTTATAAGTCTTAATACATGCATAAGCAGGCACTTGAAATTCACTGTCAGCAAACATCAGAGGGGAAGAAATTTGCTGCATGAGCAACTCATTGTAGGTTGGTAATGATGAGGCCAGAGGACTCAACCCTGACCAAGTTATTATCCTGTCATCAGATTGTACATTAAAAATGACAACTCAACAACTCTGAACCAGAAAAGTCGTCTCCTCTGATGCTCCATCACCATCATCCAAGGAATGAAAACTGGAACAAGGTCTGTGTGTCCTTCAGTAGGGCCCAGCCAATTCTCTTTATTTTACATTTCACCACTACCACCACCACCACTATTACTATTATTAATATTATTATATATGGTCCAATAGGTTTTGCTCTATTAGGCTAAGCTGCCAGGATCTAACATTAGTGTAAGCTATGTGTACCTAACACTCACTCACTCACTTTCTTAACCACTTATCCAATTAGGGTCGGGGGTTGGGTGCTATTCCAGCTTTTCAATGGGCACAAGGCACACAGTAACACCCTGGGCAGGGTGCCAGTCCATCACAGGGCAGACACACATACACACACCCATTAACCTATAGGGCAATTCAGTGTCTCCAATTAACCTGACTGCATGTTTTTGGACTGTGGGAGGAAACCGGAGCTCCCGGAGGAAACCCACGCAGACATGAGGAGCACATGCAAACTCAGCACAGAAAAGACCCGAACTGCCCCGCCTGGGGATCAAACCCAGGACTTTCTTGCTGTGAGGCGACAGTACTAGCTACCGTGCCGCCCTTGTACCTAACACCTATACTTTAATAAATATGCTAAATTAAAGAAAAGGTTATATGTACCAGACAAGTCTTTGTGCCCTTCAGCAAGACATCATGCCTTCTTTTGATTTAACTTCATATTAAATGCTATTCAAATAATGTAATGAACTGCTCATATTGAGCCTTTTGTGAGCATATCGCTCCAACTAATTAAGGTTTCCACTGGGAGGCTGAACTCGCCCACCGGCAAAGACTGAAAGAAGTCAGCATATAAAAAGAGACAAAAAAATCCAATTCCTTCATAGAAAAGTGTAGCAAAGAGCATGGCAACTGACACTGACACAAAATGTGGAATGAATTCAGCAAAGCACCAAAGTTTCTCTTTTATTTCCAATAATGATGTAGTGCATGTCTGAGATGTTGTGATCTGATTCCTGACTATGCGCTTTTCCAGCCTTTTCATTTAATATGGGTGACTGCTTCACAATACAGTCACACGGAATTAAAGCATTCTCACAATAAAGGAGATCGATACATAAAAGAAACCCCTCTAGCTAACACAATAGGTAACGGTAAGTGAAGCTGCTCATATGATTATAGCATTGATTAAACGTGTGTGCTTTGATTTATGCCTAATTGCTTGCATTATTTATAAACACCTTTCCGAGTCAGGAGCGTATACAATGCAGTGTGAAGAGTGAAGAGTCTTTGTTAGGTAAAATATCAAGGTGTCCTTAAACTTTTGGTGACTTGTCCCTCTCCTCTGGACTCTGTGTTGCAACATAGGTACTCATTTTAACAGTAGTTAACCACCGCACCTGTGTAAACAGGCTCTATGTCCCCTCCAGATCCTAACAACCTCCACAACCTAAGCATTAACTAGGTTCTGAGATAAGCTCGTAATAAATTCTCTTTCTGCTTTACCATTTCAGTTTCAGGATCACATTCTCACGTACACATCAGCTACATAAGCTCTCTCCTTCAAAAAATAAACTGAAAGTTTGCCGCTCAGGTGGCGCAGCAGTAAAAACACTTGCTGAACACCAGAGCTGGGTTCTCGAATACATCATATCGAGTCTCAGCTCTGCCTGCCGGCTGGGCTGAGAAGCCACATGAACAACGATTGGCCTGTTGTTCAGATAGGGGTGGGATATTAAAAGCCGGATATGGACTCTCTCACAACTAATGCAATTATGACCTCTGCTGGCTGATTGATGGCACCTGCACAGAGGACAGGGAAAAGAGTGCTGTCAGGGTGTGTCTCTCCGTACACATTCCTGATTCGCATTGCACTCGTCAAAGTGTAGGTGACAAAATGCATACGGCTGCTGCCCACGTGTCGGAGGGGGCGTGGGTTAGCTTCATTCTCCTCAAACAGAGCGGGGATCGGCACTGGCGGAGAGGAAGCATGACGCAATCGGGGAATTGGATGCACTAAAAGGGAGAAAAAGGGGAGAAAATGCATAAACAAAATATTTAAATAAATAAATAAACTGGAAGTTTACTCTGACTGTGTGTGATGAGTTTCTTTCCATGCACACTCAAGGTTTCACAGGACTCAGCAAATGACACAGGAATAGAAGCTGCAGGATTTTTTTAAGATCTGTTGATGTTCTAACAGTCTTTTTTCTTTTAATATAATTATTAGTAAACATTTTTTACACTTTTGTTATAAGTAACTCACACCCTGATCCAGGCAATTAATAAATTCACACAATGTACCAAAATGGTTTTTGGTGCCCCCTTTAAGCTCACTCACTGCCTTAGTAAGTTATGATTGACTTTAGCTGGTGATTTATTTGTGCCCAAATTTACAGGACTGGTGTGACTGTACCCACTACAAGTTACACTCACTCAATTAGGTCTGCCTTTCTGATACATACACCAACCAGGCATAACATTATGACCACATACAGGTGAAGTGAATAACACGATTATCTCATTACAACACCTGTTAGTGGGTGGGATATATTAGGCAGCAAGTGAATATTTTATCCTCAAAGTTGATCCGTTGGAAGCAGGACAAATGGGCAAGTGTAAGGATTTGAGCAAGTTGGACAAGGGCCAAATTGTGATGGCTAGACGACTGGGTCAGAGCATCTCCAAAACTGCAGCTCTTGTGGGGTGTTCCCGGTCTGTAGTGGTCAGTATCTATCAAAAGTGATTCAAAGAAGGAACAGTGGTAAAACGGCGACAGGGTCATGGGCGGCCAAGGCTCATTGATGCACGTGGGGAGTGAAGGCTGGCCCGTGTGGTCCAAACCAACAGACGAGCTACTGTAGCTCAGATTGCTGAAGAAGTTAATGCTGGTTCTGATAGAAAGGTGTCAGAATACACAGTGCATCACAGTTTGTTGTTTTTGGGGCAGCAAAAGCGGGACCAACACACTACCATATTTTTCATTCAATGTAAAACAATGCAAAGACACTTGAAAGTGTGAAGCCTGAAATATACATCTGATTGTTCAATAGGTCCATTTAATGTGACAGTTGGAACAACTTTATAAATGGCTACAATGTGTATTCCCACTCCAAAGCCCCTTCTTTACTTTTAATGCGGTTCAAACCTACGTTCCAGAAACCATGGAGTTAAGAAGAACCAACACTACCTGGAAGTACAGGATCTCTGATTGGTAACAAGAAATTGAGTTACAAAACAAATGTTGTCCCATATTCCATCTGCATTAGTTTGGAAAATGAAAATTAGGTTAGCATGTCAAGAAACAGTCCTATTAAAGCGTACTCTCTATGCCCTGGGTGGGGGCCGGGTCTCATCAGCATGAAGAGATAAGTGTGAATAAAGGCGGTGCACTCTGGGTAATGCCTCTTGATTAATTGCATTGAGCAGACATTAGGAAGACATTATCTGCTGCCCGCTTGACTTGCGTCCCTCCCCACCAGTGTAATTATTGTTGTGTCACTCTCGGAATGTTTTTCAGAAACATATTTCAGCAATGCACGTCCGTCACGGAAACGTCTTCATAAGCCTTTGAATAGTGATCAGGCTTGGCATGACAGAGAAGGATGGATGCTTGATATGAGTGGCGTTTAGTTCTGAATGAGAGTAATTCCTGTGTTTGAGAAGACCAAGATACTGAAGGACAAAAATAGTAGGTGTGTGATTAGTCAGAGTGAAAGGTACAGGTATGTCTGCAAACCATCATTTTCATTTTCTTTTTTAATCTGACTTTATTTATTTTTTATTTCCCTTTTTCTCGTTAGTAACATTTTATCATAAAGATGCCTGTTTACAAAATCGCTTGTTTCGACAGGCTGAAAAATATATGCTGTAAACTGGTGCTACCATTGAGACCAGTTAATCGTTTTTAATATCTGTATCACATAACTTTAAGTACTCCCTGTAGGAAGAATGAAAGGGTCAGCAAGATTCAGTTAGAATTTTTTTTCATTCATGTAGTTTGAAAAGTTAGGCTCGCAATCTAGCTGCTGACAAAACCAGTTTATCGTGGTTAATGTTAAAAAAAGAAGAAAACTATTTACAAACACTGACTGGATACAAAGATCAAACACATTACCTATTGCCTCCAGTACCTATTTAAATGTGCTGTACCCACTCAACCAGATGCGTAACTGTTCTGCCAATTATTTACTTGTATGTACTGATTCATTTATTTTTGCAAATCGGTTTATTCTGATCAGTGTGGAAGTGGGTCTGAACATAAAGGGTACATGGCAAGAATACGCCTGGTCAAATAACAGGCAACACAAACTCAAAAAGTAAGTTACCCTTGATCATCTGTGCTCTCCTAGCCTCTTATTAAAAAAAAAAAAAGCAGCTTAGGTGAACAACGATTATCAGTTGTTGACAGGGTGGGATGAGCCGGACCAGGGTTCCTCATAACTGGTGCAATTACGACCTCTGCTGGCTGATTGATGGCACCTGCGCAGAGTTGAGGAATAATGCTGATCAGGGTGTGGCTCTCCGTGCACAAAGCCGATCCGCATATGAACTCGCCTCACACAGGTGAAAAGATGCAGTCGGTACTGCACACGTGTCGGAGGGGTGTGTGTCAGTTGCGAAGCTCCTCGGTTGGCAGTGGAGGGTTGTATCGGTAGAGGTGAAGCGTAACGCAATCAGGGTAATTGGATACTATAACGAGGTCTGTAGTAGCTGGTGAACGTGCCCCGGGTTCCCGGCGAAACAGACCTTACAGAGCTCAGAAAACAAAGGGCTCTTATACTAGACCTTCCCATTAGTGCTGATCACCCGCAGCTGTGGAACGGCCTATTTAAGCCAGCTCCGCGCAGCTGCGGGTGTCACACCTTTGGTTGTTTATTTTTGGTCCTTTGTGGTCGCTTGTCCACATTTTGTAGCCTTAGCTGGTAGCCCAGGTGGCGTATGCCATTCGGGTAGGTAAAACCGCAAGGTTTGAGGTAATCGGGATTTTTCTTTCCCTTTCTTAGATTTAGGGTGGTGCAACGTCACGCAGTCCTCTAACTGCTGTCCTTGTGCGCTAGCATTTAGCCTTAGCGGCTTTATTCAGTGCTGCTTAGCGCTGATGGTAATTCTGGCCTCAGTGCCTTTAGTTAAACTGAACAGTGGATTCTACAACCGCTGGGTGGCGATCCCGCTGAGCAAGCGGTTGTCGCGCCGGAAAGCCCCGGTTCGAATCCGCAGTCTACGCCTGTCTAACTATGCCCTTTTGTTTCTTTCTTGTTTCAGATCGGTGTGTTTTCAGCTTCGCGAACCTGAGCGCACCGACCGTTCCTTGTTATGGTTAATCGTGAGTTGGGACCAGCGCTCCTCGGAGTTTCACTCCTAACCCCTCGCTCCTAAGCGTGTTAGAGGTTATCGCGCTTCTGGTTCCCAGTGTCACTACAGCGCGGTGGTAACGCTCCCGGTTGGCACGCGGCTGACCCGGGTTCGCGCCCCGCTCCCTTCCGTTGGTTTTCTTTTCCCTTTTGATAAAGTTTTATTTAGCTGTGGTGCAGCCCCCTCGGAGTTTCCGATCTGATTTTTATGTTTGGTTTTGTTAGCTGTTTATCTTTTCTGTTATCCTTAATAAATAAATAAAATATTTTTATTTTTTACTTCTGCATTTGCGTCCTTTCTTCCCACGTGACAGAAAGGTGCGACCAACCATGGACGCAGCAGAAGAGCCACCCCCAATTGACGTACTACGCCACCAGGGTGTGGCGTTAGGCAGGCACGAGGTGGCCATTAATCAATTGGCGCAGCGGGTAGCTGCGCTTACCCCGCAGCCTCCAGCTTCAGGAGTCGGCTCACACCCCCCACCCCACTCTGGAGGGTGTGGAGGCCGCGACACCCCCATCCCTCCTCCTGAAAGATATTTGGGAGAAGCCAAGAGGTGCCGTGGCTTCCTCCTCCAGTGCGCCCTAGCCTTCGAGTTGCAGCCCTCCCGCTACCCCACAGAGCGGTCGAAGGTTGACTATATCGTATCTCTCCTGACTGGCCGAGCCTTGGAATGGGCTACCGCCCTCTGGGAGCAGGACGCTCCGGAATGCTCGTCCGAAAGCGCCTTTAAGGAGGCCTTAAAGGAGACCTTCTTCCACCCCTCGGGGGGTCGCGAGGCAGGCCCACGCTTACTTGAGCTAACCCAAGGTAATCGGTCAGTCGTAGATTATGTAATTGAATTTAGGACACTAGCGGCGGAGTGTGGGTGGGACGAGGGCTCTCTCACCGCCATCTTTCATCGTGGCTTATCTGAGAAGATAAAGGATGAGCTGGCCACCAGGGACCGCCCAACGACCCTTAAGGACTCCTATGCGCTGGCCACAGCCATCGATACCCGTCTTCGCCAGCGAAACCGGGAGCGGGGTACCTGTCCCCCGTTTACCCGCTCGCTGGCGCCCCCTAAGTCTCCTCCACCAGCCCCGGATCCCGAACCCATGCAGTTGGGCTCAGCCCGTGCCAATGCCTCTTCGGCATCGGGTTCGTTCTCCCGACACCCGGCGGCCGGAAAACATCTACGCCGCTTTCGAGCCAGGGACTCGGCAGCGAGCCAACCTACCATCCCTGCCCAAGGTCTGCTTTTGCAGGCTCGGCTGTCCTGGGGTTTCGGGAACACAAACCTTCTGGTTTGTGTTGATTCAGGGGCGGTGGAGAACTTTATTGACAGCGATCTGGTACACAGGCTGGGGATTGAGGTCCAACCGCTAGCATCGCCAGTGTCGGTCCATGCGGTGGATGGCCGACCTGTAGCGGGCAGCCCGATAACCCAACAGACAAAACCTCTCATGTTGCGTCTGCAAAACCACGAGGAACGGATCACCTTTCTTGTGACTCACGTTCCTCACCTCCAGGTGGTTTTGGGGTATTCGTGGCTGCAAAGACACAATCCTCAGATCGACTGGGCCACCGGATCGATCTTCGTCTGGGGAACGCGGTGTCGCGACTCGTGCTTGCTGCAAGCTGGCACGGGTTCCGCTCCGACGGAAGCCAAGATGGAGGTTCCGGATTTGGCAGCTGTTCCTCCGGTGTACCATGACTTAGGGGAGGTTTTTAGCAAGTCCCGGGCGCAGGACTTGCCCCCCCACAGACCGTTCGATTGCGCCATCAATCTTTTGCCCGGCACTACTCCTCCTAGGGGGCGCCTTTTTTCGCTCTCCGGTCCAGAAAAGGTCGCTATGGAGGAGTATATACGTGAGGCGCTTAAACAGGGGTTCATCCGTCCTTCCTCCTCCCCAGCTGGGGCAGGGTTCTTTTTGTGAACAAGAAGGACGGCACCCTGCGCCCCTGTATCGATTACCGCGGTCTGAACGCCGTTACGATCAAGGATCGGTACCCGCTGCCGCTGATGGCCACGGCTTTCGAAGCCCTTCAGCAAGCATCTGTTTTTTCAAAGCTCGATCTTCGCAGCGCGTACAATTTGATCCGGATCAGGCAGGGGGATGAGTGGAAGACTGCGTTCATTACGCCCACTGGCCACTATGAGTACCTGGTGATGCCATTTGGGTTAATGAATGCCCCCGCAGTCTTCCAGAGATTTATCAATGAGGTCTTGCGGGAGACCCTTGGTAAATTCGTCTATGTTTATTTAGACGACATTCTCATCTTTAGTCGGTCCATCGACGAGCATATAGGGCATGTCCGACGAGTTCTCCAGCTCTTGCTCGACAACCATTTGTTTGTCAAGCTGGAGAAGTCAGTCTTTCACTCCCCCACGGTTTCGTTCCTGGGGTTTGTAGTTTTCAAGGGCACCCTGCGCATGGACTCGGCTAAAGTATTGGCTGTGGAGAAGTGGCCAACTCCAAGTTCTTTACGCCAACTGCAAAGGTTTTTGGGCTTTGCAAACTTTTTTCGGCGTTTCATTAAGAACTTTAGCTCAGTCGCCTCTCCGTTAACGGACCTCACAGGCAAAGGTCCGTTCCAATGGACGGTGCAGGCCCAACAAGCTTTTGACAAGCTAAAGACACTCTTGACAACTGCTCCCGTTTTGCAGTTGCCTGACCCAGAGGAACCCTTCGTTGTCGAAGTGGATGCCTCCGAGGTCGAGGCTGGGGCAGTGTTGTCTCAAAGAGTGGGGCCAGGGAAGAAGCTACATCCATGTGCCTTCTTCTCCCACCGCCTGACTCCAGCCGAGCGGAACTACCCGGTTGGAGACAGGGAACTCTTGGCCATTAAGTTGGCATTAGAGGAATGGCGACACTGGCTCGAGGGGGCCAAACATCCGTTTCTTGTCTGGACGGATCACAAAAATCTGTCATTCATCCAGCAAGTCAAGAGGATGAATTCCCGTCAGGCCCGGTGGTCCTTATTTTTTGGAAGGTTCAATCTTACACTGTCCTATAGACCAGGGTCCAAAAACGTCAAACCCGACGCCCTGTCTAGACAGTGGGAACCGACTAGGCCGGAGACCGGACCGGATCCCGTGATCCCCTCGACCCAGGTAGCAGCCCCAATCACATGGGGGATATCGAAGGTCATTCGGGATGCCCAACGGGCGGAACCCGACCCCGGTGGGGGACCTCCTGACAGACTGTACGTACCTTCATCCGTACGGCGTCAGCTTTTCGAGTGGGCTCATGCTTCCCCATTTGCGGCACACCCAGGTGTGACTAAGTCCCTGGTCTTGTTGCGCCGAAGATTTTGGTGGCCGGGGATGGAGAACCAGGTACGTGACTTTGTCCGTGCCTGCTCTGTGTGTGCTCTGAACAAGAGTCCCAGAGAGCGCCCGAGGGGCCTTCTTCACCCGTTGCCAATACCAGCTAGACCATGGTCCCATATTTCCCTGGACTTTGTGACAGGGTTGCCAAAGTCCAGAGGGTTCACGGCGGTATTGGTAATTGTCGACCGGTTTACCAAATCTTGCCTCTTTATCCCACTGCCCAAGCTACCATCCGCCATGAGTACTGCGCAGATCATTCTGAATCATGTGGTGAGAGCACATGGGGTCCCGTCAGACATTGTGTCTGATCGGGGCCCACAGTTTGTGAGCCAGTGCTGGCGGGCCTTTTGCCAACTTATTGGCGCCAAGGCCAGCTTATCCTCCGGTTATCACCCGGAGTCAAACGGGCAGTCGGAGAGGCTTATCCAGGATCTGAGCAAGATGCTCAGGTGCCTGACGGCAGGGAATCCGACCACGTGGTCGGATAAGTTGATGTGGGCAGAGTTTGCTCACAACACCCTGCATCATTCGGCGATTGGCATGTCACCGTTTGAAGCTCAGTTCGGGTACCCTCCGCCGCTCTTTCCTGAGCAGGAGCAGCAGGTAGCGGTCCCGTCTGTACAGCTTCATGTCCGTCGCTGCCGCGCCGCCTGGCGCAAAGCTAGGCAGGCCCTGGTGGCCACCCAGCGCTCTGTGAAGCGCAAAGCTGACCGCAGGCGGCAGCCGGCTCTTACCTTCCAGCCAGGCCAACGAGTACTTGTTTCCACGAGGGATCTCCCCGTTCGAGGTGTTCCGCATAAGCTGGCACCCAAGTACATCGGCCCGTTCAAGGTGGTAAGGCGGATTAATCCGGTGACGTACAGGTTGGAGCTTCCTCCCCGCATGAAAGTGCATCCAACCTTCCATGTCTCCCATCTCCGACCATATATGTGCGGGGGAGTTTTACCCCCTCCCCAACCTCCCGCCCCTCGTATCATCCAGGGTGCCCCTGCCTTCACTGTCCGTCAGTTGCTTGATAGCAGGAAGGTTCAGGGTAGCACCCAATACTTGGTGGATTGGGAAGGTTACGGCCCTGAGGAACGTTCATGGGTGCCGGCTCGCCAGATCCTGGACCCTGAACTGATCCGCGAGTTCCGACGGAACCGAGCTGCGGGTTTTGGGACCTCAGGAGCTGTCCCTAGAGGAGGGGGTTCTATAACGAGGTCTGTAGTAGCTGGTGAACGTGCCCCGGGTTCCCGGCGAAACAGACCTTACAGAGCTCAGAAAACAAAGGGCTCTTATACTAGACCTTCCCATTAGTGCTGATCACCCGCAGCTGTGGAACGGCCTATTTAAGCCAGCTCCGCGCAGCTGCGGGTGTCGCACCTTTGGTTGTTTATTTTTGGTCCTTTGTGGTCGCTTGTCCACATTTTGTAGCCTTAGCTGGTAGCCCTGGTGGCGTATGCCATTCGGGTAGGTAAAACCGCAAGGTTTGAGGTAATCGGGATTTTTCTTTCCCTTTCTTAGATTTAGGGTGGTGCAACGTCACGCAGTCCTCTAACTGCTGTCCTTGTGCGCTAGCATTTAGCCTTAGCGGCTTTATTCAGTGCTGCTTAGCGCTGATGGTAATTCTGGCCTCAGTGCCTTTAGTTAAACTGAACAGTGGATTCTATAACCGCTGCGTGGCGATCCCGCTGAGCAAGCGGTTGTCGCGCCGGAAAGCCCCGGTTCGAATCCGCAGTCTACGCCTGTCTAACTATGCCCTTTTGTTTCTTTCTTGTTTCAGATCGGTGTGTTTTCAGCTTCGCGAACCTGAGCGCGCCGACCGTTCCTTGTTATGGTTAATCGTGAGTTGGGACCAGCGCTCCTCGGAGTTTCACTCCTAACCCCTCGCTCCTAAGCGTGTTAGGGGTTATCGCGCTTCCGGTTCCCAGTGTCACTACAGCGCGGTGGTAACGCTCCCGGTTGGCACGCGGCTGACCCGGGTTCGCTCCCTTCCGTTGGTTTTCTTTTCCCTTTTGATAAAGTTTTATTTAGCTGTGGTGCAGCCCCCTCGGAGTTTCCGATCGGATTTTTATGTTTGGTTTTGTTAGCTGTTTATCTTTTCTGTTATCCTTAATAAATAAATAAAATATTTTTATTTTTTACTTCTGCATTTGCGTCCTTTCTTCCCACGTGACAGATACGACTAGTTTAGGTAGAAAATTGGGGGGAAATAGGAGAAAAAGAGAAAAAAAAATAATAAAAATATATACGGGGTTGTCATTTTTACATTTTTTTGTTGTAAATCTCTCCACACACCATCTATTGGGGACAGGTCAAGACTGCAGCCAGGCCAGTCAAGTCAAGTCAAGTTTATTTATATAGCCCTTTTTACAATGGACATTGTCTCAAAGCAACTTTACAGAATCCAGGACCGAAAGACCAAAAACCCCTATTGAGCAAGCAGTCCAGTACCCGTACCCTTTCCTGCCGCTGCCATGCCTTTGTAATGTGTGCAGCATGTGGTTCTCTATTAGACGTCCCTGGAAAAGCCGAAGGCTTGCTCTAAAATCTCAATGTATTTTTCATCATTAATGCTGCCATCACACAAGTGTAAATTACCTTTGCCAACCTTTACCTTTATTTAGCATGTAACAGTGGATTTAGAGGCAAATATAGGCAATGCATAAAAAACCTTCCACCTGAACTGTTTTGCCAGCTTAATAAAAAAGAACCATGGATGAGTAGGAGATTATTAAAATGTTGTTGCACTTTAAAAACAGCTAGCTTTAGCATAAAGGTTAGCTTCCTTAACCAAAGTCCTTTCTAAAGCATGGCTGCATCCGAAACTGCATATTTAAACAGTCTGTACTAAATTCAAGGCACTGCTCGGCCAGTAAAACAGTAAGCTCTTCCAGTATGCAAGTGTGCAGTATGCACGCAACCTCATACATCCGCCATCTTACCAACGTCACGTGATGCATGGCGTCACATCGCCACAGTTACAACAAAGGTAATCATAATGTTACTCAGGGTTGTACTTAATCATAACATTTTTCATTGTGGTCTAACTCTGCTGTCTGCCATCTTTCTTATTCCACTTTGATCGCCTTTGCAGCTCCAATTGAATTATGGGATAGATTATCGGACCGCAGTGTGCTGTGTTTGCATACTCAAAAATGGCTGCCCATGCAATAGGTCATCTGGATAGTTTCCGGGTACTGTTTAATGAATACTATGTATTCGGACACACTACCTGCTCTTGCATACTGCTCTCACGTACTGTTCAGTATGGAAGTATGCAATTTCGGACACAGCCTATGTCTTGGTATGTCATGGGCTAATTTATAAACGCTAAGCAAACAGTGAATTATGGACAAATGTACAGAACACAAATTTATATGCAAATTACCTTAGAAACCCCAATGCGTCCAGGGCTAGAAATGTACCCAAAAGTTGACTAATGGTTTTAGCTGGTACAAGAATTTGTTAAAGCATTGAAACATATTAATCAAGTTGCTCAAGTTTTTGCATTTACTTGGATTTATGACACCTTTGTGATAACATATTCCATATGGTCTAGCTAACCGTATGGCTTCCTTTTAGTCACTGTGTTAAAGAAAAAAAAATCATACCTTTCCACTGCTAAAAAAAGCAAAACCTGATAACAAACCTGAATTTTGTGAGACTCATGTCTGGACCAGCTTTGGTTTATATCATCGCACTACGCAGGCTGAGCAAAAACCAGCAGTGAATAGCACATCCTCAGCCTCCAATATCACACATAGTGCAGTTCATCATTCTATCAGGTAGCCTTTGACTGACGATCACTCAAACTGTTTCCTGGAGCTTCTTCTATCAGTTGTGCTAACAAGATCCAGCAGATCGAGCAGTCATACAACGTGAAGGAACCTAAAGTGCTTTTATGTTCCAGTCCCAGTGAACTTGTTTTTTAGGTTTGTGTTTGTATTAACAAGCCAATTTAATAACATTTTATTTCCCAGCAAAATAGTTATCCAGGGATGTACAGTATTTTTCTATTTTTTGTCACGGTATGGCTCGTCAACACTAGGCAATATCAGGCCTCTTTGAGGTCTGGCGCAATTTGCATCTATCTAGGCAGAAAATTAACATTTAATTGTAATTATATACATTTGTTACAATACAATACTACTTATGTCAATAGCTACAGTATAATTAGTTGTATTATTCAATAAAAAATTAATATTGCTGCTCTTTTAAGGATTTTTTAAAAATAATGAAGACATACAAACCTACAAGCTGCCTACAAAAAGCTTGTCCTGTCTCCTGGTCTGTTTATATGCTCTGTGTATATTTTGCTGTGTGTAAGGCACTGTCATTTGTCTAATAAAAGCTGAAAGGTTAGCTGCCTTGAAAACTGGTGCGATCCTACTCGGTCTGACAACTTGGCTGCAAGGGTTCTGATTGTTGGTATGTGTTTGGTCAAATCTGCTTACAACACACATACAAAAAGTGATGGGGTTTGAAGGTGGATATTGAAGGTCAGCAGGAGCCTGCAGGAAGGGCAACAGGGCAGCAACGGAACTCAATAACAGGAAGTGCTAAAGGGCTGACGTGAGCGGTGTGTATGTGCTGGCAGGGTGGGAATATGTTTGGTTTAAGGAATACACTTTGGCAATATGCAGGTAAAGATTTAAGTAAAACGTACACTATGATACAGTGGTACCTTGTAACTCGACGTCCCCTAAACTCAAAATCATTGAAACTCAACGCCCTCCATCAAGAAATTTGTACCCTTAAACTCAACGATCATTTAAAAAAAAAATGTATTTACTTAATTTCAAATTAACAATGAACAGTCGCTTTGTTCAGCCCTTGGCTTGAGCCATGTGGTAAAGCGTCATTAAAGTGCGAATATGAGACGAAACTGCATTTGTGTGAAATAACCGTCAGATTCACTCTGAAAGCGTCCACATGTATCTGTGTTTAGCTGTATTTTCCTCACTGTTTCACTTTTAAACTTGTGTTACAGCTCAAAGTTCTGAGAAATTGTAAAAATCAGCTTGTTATTTCAATGTTTTTATATTATATTTGTGTTATTTTAAGTGTATAAGTGTCAAAAACAACCCCTTTACTTTACATAAGCCTAAAATATATGCAAGTACACAGGACTCATTAACAGGTGTCCCATACATCCTTATGGGAAAAAACACCTTGAAACTCAACGCCTTTTAAACTCAATGCCAGTCCCAGAACCAATTGACATTGAGTTTCAAGATACCACTGTATAATTAAAATATATACAGTATATATTAGGGCTGTCAAACGATTAAAAATTTTAATCGCGATTAATCTCATAATTTCATATAGTTAATCGCGATTAATCGCATTTAAAAAAAAAAAGAAGAAAACAAGGATTTTTAAGTGAAATGTTACAATTAAAATGGTGAACACATTTTATGCTAAATGTACTGATGTTAAAAACTGCTGGGACAAGAGAAAACTGTAAGGTTGTTTTATTCACTCACATACTAGGCAGTAATACTATCCAGCAGAGACCCTTGACTTCGTATATATGTCAGATTGTAGGTTAAAATTTCTCCATCAGCAAACATTGTAGATCAGCGGTGCTTTAGGTGGGATAAGGCGTAGTTATTGTAACAGACTTGTCTGTGGTTGTATCGTGACAATGGTTTGATGGATGTTTCTACACGAAGTGAGTGTGTTTTGACCCTTTGGGGCTTCCATAGTTCATGGAATAGCATGCTTGGCTAACGACTGTAGCTGTCCGCTATTCGGTACCGTAACAGAAAAAGTAATAAAAGTGTTATGCTCCCGACAATTTGTGAATATAGCGTGAATTTATTTCTTTATTAAGCAAGTGCATCACTACGACGCTCGGTTACATTATGATAACAAACCGCAAATGAAAAACGGTGGCAAGCCTCAACATGAACTACCGATGACTCGCAGGGCCAAAAAGAATTTGCGTTAACGGCACTATTTTTTTAAATCTATATATTTTTAATCTATATATATTTTTATATATATATATATTTATTATAATTAATATATATATATAAATACAGTACTAAAATAAAGACATACACAATATCCATAGATACTAACATACAGTGTATCACAAAAGTGAGTACACCCCTCACATTTCTGCAAATATTTCATTATATCTTTTCATGGGACAACACTATAGACATGAAACTTGGATATAACTAAGAGTAGTCAGTGTACAACTTGTATAGCAGTGTAGATTTACTGTCTTCTGAAAATAACTCAACACACAGCCATTAATGTCTAAATAGCTGGCAACATAAGTGAGTACACCCCACAGTGAACATGTCCAAATTGTGCCCTAATGTGTCGTTGTCCCTCCCTGGTGTCATGTGTCAAGGTCCCAGGTGTAAATGGGGAGCAGGGCTGTTAAATTTGGTGTTTTGGGGACAATTCTCTCATACTGGCCACTGGATATTCAACATGGCACCTCATGGCAAAGAACTCTCTGAGGATGTGAGAAATAGAATTGTTGCTCTCCACAAAGATGGCCTGGGCTATAAGAAGATTGCTAACACCCTGAAACTGAGCTACAGCATGGTGGCCAAGGTCATACAGCGGTTTTCCAGGACAGGTTCCACTCGGAACAGGCTTCGCCAGGGTCGACCAAAGAAGTTGAGTCCACGTGTTCGGCGTCATATCCAGAGGTTGGCTTTAAAAAATAGACACATGAGTGCTGCCAGCATTGCTGCAGAGGTTGAAGACGTGGGAGGTCAGCCTGTCAGTGCTCAGACCATACGCCGCACACTGCATCAACTCGGTCTGCATGGTCGTCATCCCAGAAGGAAGCTGACACACAAGAAAGCCCGCAAACAGTTTGCTGAAGACAAGCAGTCCAAGAACATGGATTACTGGAATGCCCTGTGGTCTGACGAGACCAAGATAAACTTGTTTGGCTCAGATGGTGTCCAGCATGTGTGGCGGCGCCCTGGTGAGAAGTACCAAGACAACTGTATCTTGCCTACAGTCAAGCATGGTGGTGGTAGCATCATGGTCTTGGGCTGCATGAGTGTTGCAGGCACTGGGGAGCTGCAGTTCATTGAGGGAAACATGAATTCCAACATGTACTGTGACATTCTGAAACAGGGCATGATCCCCTCCCTCCAACAGGATAACGACCCCAAACACAACCTCCAAGATGACAACTGCCTTGCTGAGGAAGCTGAAGGTAAAGGTGATGGACTAAACCCAATTGAGCACCTGTGGCGCATCCTCAAGTGGAAGGTGGAGGAGTTCAATGTGTCTAACATCCACCAGCTCCGTGATGTCATCATGGAGGAGTGGAAGAGGATTCCAGTAGCAACCTGTGCAGCTCTGGTGAATTCCATGCAAAATACTGATGGTATATACAGTTAAGATGATACATTTGTAAAAAGTACAGAGTTCAATGTGGTACAAAGTGCAGTGATATTTTTACATTGGAGTGGTAGAGTTTAGCAGGGTAACAGCCTCTTATGGTTTGCAGCCATTTATGCTGCAAATCTTCTGTTCGACCACATCTCAAAGGTGCTCTATTGGATTTAAATGTAAGGACCGAGAAGGCCATTTAAGTATACAAAACTCATTGCCACATTCATTGAATTAGTTTAAGGTGACTTGTGCTTTGTTACATGGTGTATTATCATGCTAAAAGCAGCCATTTTTAAGCTAGAACCTGGATACTGATAGGAATACTTATCCATTCTTAGTCATTAATAATACAGTGGATGATAAATGCATATTTGGCCAGTATTATTAAAATCACTAATAATATAATGATATATAGTCTTTAGAGTGTGTTCAGACCCCTTGACTTTTTGCACACTTTATGGTGTTGTGGGTATGATTCTGAATGACTATAACTGTAAATGGATATAACTGTCCATCAGTCTACACTTAATCATGTCTTAAGACATTAAACCTTTTAGATTTTTTTTGAAAACTCACTAACCCAAATATGTTATTTTCAAAACAATCTATTCAGACCCTTTATTTATTTAATTAAGTAATTTATTTATTTTTATTTTTTTTTGCATTTTCCCGATTGCATTACGCCACACTGGTTGAGGAGAGCAGAGACTGACACACGCCCTCTCCGACACATGTGCAGTAGCCGACTGCATCTTTTCACCTGCACAAGGTGAGTTCATATGTGTTCATAGCGTGTTTTACCGCTGTGCCACCTGAGTGCCCAACCCTATATTTAATCATTTGTAGAAGACCCTTTTGCAGCATATACAGCTGCAAGTCTTTTGGATACATTTCTACATTCTACAAGGTTCTTCAAAAAGTTTCCACACTTAAAAAAAAAAAAAAAAAAATTTACATTACATTTCTACATAGTCACCTTCCAATGAATTTTTCTTAGCGTTGTACCAACTTTTTAATACCTTAGGTATTGTTTAATGCTCTTGGCCGGATCTATGCCTTGCCACTTACCGTAGATGGTAGATCATCACAGAGATCCACAGACAGTTTAATGGACTTGTCTTTGTGGGTTCTTATAGATCCAAATGTAAATAAGCTTCATTTGCAGTTGCCCTCTTGGCCACTTGGCTATGTGATAAACTAAAATTGTATCTTATTGTAGTTCATTAATTGTACATTAAAGCACATCCTGTCAGAATAAAAGTAAAGCTTTTGCTAAGGCACTAATTTAAGACAAAATATTTAGTACAGTACGATAGAATATGATATTGGAAATTAAGACTCAAGTTACTAAAATCGCATTAAATTCTACATTAACAGAATTTAATCCTAACCTACTTACAAATGTGACCGAATTCAATGCAAGCAAAATTGGTTCTTTCTCAGGGGCCCAAATGTGGCAACTTGGAAGGGTAGGGCCTAAACTAGCAGCCTTCCAATAAATAGTTTAGGATTGTGTTGGTGCTGGACCCAACACAAGGCAAATGTAAACTATTTTTTTTGTAATTGTAGATTTATGTGCATCTAAAAAGGCAGGTATTTTACATATTATATATGTATATTATATTATATTATATATTAAGGAACAGATCGAAAATACAGAAAATGTTCTCATACCATGTGTAGTACTATCTTGGGGAAAAAATATGACATTTTTAAAATGCTACAATATAATGGTTTTATGTTTTCTAGAGCCACAACGATGTGAGCATTGTAAATGATAAATTCCCTAATTCAACTGAGAAATTATGTCCTGTAGACTTCATAACAAACAGTCATAATATGAAAGATTGAGCAAACACTTTGTTCTGAATTGTAAATGCGTTTAAATCAATAAGAAATCAACTGTTCATTATAAACACTTCACCTGCCATCATCAACCCTTTTAAAAACAAGCCTAAATCTGCCATGCTCTCCATTTGCTTTTGATTACTCTCAGTAATCTGACGAATCGTTGAATTTTTTTTGTTCAAATCTGATTTGAAGAATAAGCCACCTCCGACTGTGAGGAAGCATGTGAGGCTCATTTGAGTCACGGCGGTGAGAGGCGTAATCAAAGCAGGAACTGCGTTGAATCCGGGCCTGAGATGTGAGGTTAATTTTGCCAGCACCACTTGAAAGTCAGCAGGCTCCTTCTTAATTAATCTAGTATGACTTCTAGCCTCTGCAAAGCCTGCGGTTACAAACCCTGCATACTTTTTACCAAGCAAAGGGTAGAGAGGGCATTGCACTGACCATCATTAAAGGACGACAAACACCAAAAATACTAGACTAGGCCACCTTCTTCAGAGACAGATTTATATCATGTGAGATATAAACATAGTTATAGATCATTTATAGCAAACGCTGTAACAATGTTGGCAATATGAAACTATGCAAAGAGCTTAATAATTATAACTAATTAATAAATAACTAAAGGCATTAAGGTTCAAGATAAACTAGCACCATCTACAGTGTGTTTTCACTTTAAGTATAGTGTTTCTGAAAAAAAAGGTGTTTATATAATAAAATAATATTTTATAAGAATATTATAAGAATAATAAAAGAATAAAAGAATATTTTAATATGTCAATGAGTGCTTCATTAATATGAATTAAAATATACAAATTGCATCAAATTGCACCTAGTTTGATTGAATAACTGCAATTTTCAAAGGGAGAACAATTCTGATCAATCACTGCACCACTTTTGCATTAAAATAGCAAGCATGGTGCTGAGCCATTAATGACACACAAAATAAATAAATACATAAATAAATAAATAAATAAATAGATAAATTAATTAATTAATAAAAAATAAAAATAAATAAATAAATAAATACAAAAATAAAAATAAAAAATAAATTCCAAATATTTCACTAACAATTACAAAAAACGGGACAAAAAAAAAAAAATCCCGAATAATGACAAATGCTTTTTTCCTTGCTTTTTGTGGAGCAAAAACTCATTTTAACAAATGATCCATTTTTTAACATGGGTTTTTCACAAGATTCCTTTCTCAAAACTTAAAGGTAGAACATCTGACATATCTCACTTAATTTTACTACTTCCATCAGCTTTCCTGTAATTAAAGAAATCATCATGCTTGAAAAGGTGCAACCTGCCCTCATCCATTCACTTCATCTCGCAGACACCTGAGACTAGCTACCATCACATGATTGATAGAGAATAGCAGGGCCAGTCAGCTCCAAGAATGGCTTATGCCAACATTGGTGGTCAGACTCACAGCTGGTGGATGATGGGGAAAGCACTTTTCTGATGCACCACTCGGGAACCATCATCACACATTTTTACAGGTTTATTTTGCTATAATCTAATAATGTTTGTCCACTGCAAAGTCAAGCACAGAAATATGTCGGCATAATATTGCTGGGGCTGAAAATCAAACACACACACAGATACAAAAGGAAAGCTACTATCTCTGTATATCAGCTCTACGGGGAGAAGTAACAGGAGTTGCAATGAGTGTCAATGTCAAACTCTAATTTCAGTGTCTATTATGGGTGCAGTGTGCTCGGACATGGCTCAGATCACCCAGTGAAACAGTGACCTGAGACAGAATGTACCTGAACAGGAGGAGGAATAGACCTGCTCAGACTAAGCTACTATAACAGCCTGACTAAAAGCCATTAAATATACCACACTGTCAGACTGTCACCAAGGAGAAACAGAAGAACACTAACCTAGTGGCAGTGCCCAATAGTGCTTCTATAGGGAGATCAAGGGTAAACTAGAAGAGAGTCCTACTTTAATTCCTGATACCACTTTTAATCAAGTTATGGATCTATTTATATGGGCTGTTGTAACACAGTGTGGTGCCATTGTATTTAAAAGGTTATATCTGTACTTTCCATGTCTAAATATCTGGTTACTTTCTCCTGCCTCTTAACAATATGTCTAAACTGCCCTGGGTGCGAGTAACAATGGTGAACTGGCACCCTGCCAGGTTTTTGTTCTTTTGTAGAGCCCAGGTTTTTAATGGTTAAGTTTCAGACCACTCAATTCAAGATAATGATAAGAGTTAAGCAGTTAGTAAAAGTAAATCAAAATCCACCTTCTACATGGTCAGGGAAATATGAAACAAAATAACTACATAGAGAAAACCCATGCAGATACAGAGAGATCATGCCAAACTTAGTGACTGGAGGCAAAAATCAAACCCAGGTCCCCAGGCACCTACACTGCGTGCTGTACCACAATAGGGCCTGTGCCAGGAATAATGTGTTATTAAAGTGGAATATACCCTGTTCAGGGTGTCAAACCCTTGCAGATCCCAATAAAGATTTTCAATGGGATTTGTGATTGAGATCAGTGTTTTCCTGGGAAGTCAATTTCACCATGGAAGGCCTAACATTGCTTCTTAAAATCCCTCAAATTTTATTGATGCCTTTTACATGGCCTCCTACAGCAGAAATGTTTCTGGTCATAATTGTCAGCCTGGCCAAGCACTTGGATGTCTGTTTTTTAACAATTCATAAATATATATAGCCAGACGTCAATTAGCCATTTACAGATGGTTCAAAACGCAGCAGCTCGCCTTTTGGTTGGTGCAAAAAAAAGAAATCACATAACTCCTATTCTGGCATCTTTACACTGGCTACCTGTTCATTTTAGAATACAGTATAAAGTTTTATTGATAGTTTTTAACGCATTAAATGGTTTGGCTCCTGCTTATATTAAGGACTTGCTTTGCCACTATGAGGCTGCGCGAGCCTTAAGGTCGTCATCTCAGCTACTTCTCTCTGTTCCGCGGTCCAGATTTAAGCAAAAAGGAGATCGGGCCTTTTCAATTGCGGCCCCAAGATTGTGGAACAGTCTGCCGCTAGATATTAGGGCTGCATCATCATTGACCTGTTTTAAATCTAAATTAAAAACTTATTTTTATGCTGTGGCTTATGATAATAGCTGAGATCGGTGGGTTTATGTTGTACTGTTTATGTAGGTGTATGTACAGTATATGTATGTGTGTATATGTATGTGTGTATATGTATGTGTGTACATGTGCATTTGTACTTCTTGTAAAGCACTTTGGGCAAACATCTCTGTTTGCAAAAGTGCTATATAAATAAAATGAACTTGAACTTGAATATATGAGGGATCTTCACAACATTTCCACACTTTTATATTTTTGTTGGAAACAGTGAGGGCGGGAGGAGTAGTAATTGGTCGTTTCTGAGAGACTGTGAGAGAGAGCTTATAGTCCAGATTTAGCGCCATCTGATTTCAACCTTTTTGGACACTCAAAGCAGCTTCAAGGGGAAGAAGATTTTCATGTGATGATGTGAAAGCAGCGGTGTATTAGTGGCTACACGCTCAACCAAATCGGAAGGTGACAGTGTAGAAAAGTGATGTCATTTGTTTTTGAAATTCTTAATGATCAGAGTTAAAAGAAAAAGTGCAGAAGATCTTTCATATATACTATAATATCATTAAGTCTATACACCTGTTAGCAATTGGTGTGTCTATAACTCTAAAACTCAATAATTAATGAAAGTGTCTACATACATTTATCCATATAGTATATTTGAAGCCACTATTATTTCACTGTACATTGGCAGGTGTATACATCACACTGAGCGTATGCATTGATCTAATAAACTGAACAAGCTCCTCTCAATAAGAAATTGGCTTTATCATGTCAAGGCGCGTCAATGCTGTTATTGAAATAGACTGCCATGGGGCGCTATATTCAGCTACCAGTGCTGTAATGCATAACATATTCAAGTCAACACAGCTCCAGGAGATTATGTTCACTCAGTACATCAATAAAATGAAGATAAATCTCTCCCTTCACCATAGTGGGTCTATGTGCTTCTAAATTATGGTAATATAGCTTCTTAGTTTATTCCTGACCTAGAAACAAAATTCATTACAATAGAAATAACTCAAAAATTAAACTAAATATTACTCTAAAGCTGCGACGTGGCCACATCGTGCATTCAGGTGTAAATACATGCACAAATTTTGAACTAAATTTGGAATTTTGGCTAACAGCACATATATCATGCTAATGCAGTTCTGTCATCCCCGGCATCCCCTTAATCAGAGCACATCTGTGTTCAGATGGCTGGGCCACCCGCTGGTAAGGTAAACATGGACAGCTGAGCTGGCAATTTGCATTTCAGCAAGCTTACATTGCACTGGTTTATGTTCACCAAGAAAAACACCTACTTTATATGGCAGTTTGAACAATGAATGACTGTAGCTTATGCCTTGTTACAATGTGACTCGGTGTCGTAATACATGCTAGTGATGTTTAATTCTTTGTACCACTCAACCATTTGTATTTATTAAATCAGTTAAACCAAGCTTAAATATATCTGTAGTATCCGTGTTAATGTTTAACTTTAACAATAACATTTAAAGGGGGAGGGGCATACTGAATACAGTAATGAATACGACTTTCGCGGCTTCACTCTATCGCGGATTTTATATGCAAGCATATCTAAATATAAATCACGGATTTCTGCGGACAAGGAGTCTTTTTATTTCTGATACATGCTTCCTCAGTTGGTTTGTCCAGTTGATTTCATACACGGGACGCTACTGGCGGATGGCTGAGAAGCTACCCAATCAGAGCACGTGGTTAAGTATCCTGGGTGATTGGCTCAGCGAAGGAGAGAAGCATTAGATTCCGCTTTATGCTGTATAACTGTGTGGGAAATGTTTATAAGAGTGTGGGAGGGTTTTTAAGGGCATAATATATATATAAATAACCATATAAACACATGGTTTTTACTTCGCAGATTTCTGGAACGCAACCCCCGCGATCGAGGAGGGATTACTGTACTACAAAATACTAATATTTATGTAAATGTTTCAAATTTTTACTTAAATTGTTATGCTAATTAAATAATTTGTATTTAATATCTTGTATTAAATTTGAAAAAAAAAATTACATGTAAAATAGAACTATTTTCACTAGTGGCCTCAGATTTTCACCCCCTATGGCACTGCATCAAGAACCGCCACTCAACAATAGCTGATAGAACCACATGGGTGAGGGATTACTTTGGCAAACCTTTGTCAAGCACTACAATACAGAGTTACATGCACAAATGCCACTTAAAACTTTACTGTGCAAAAAAGAAGTCTAATGTTAACCATGTCCAGAATCGACATCAACCTCTCTGGGCTTGGAGGCATCTACGATGGACCATCACACAGTGGAAACGTGTATTGTGGTCAGACGAATAAGCATTTTAGGGTTGTTTTTTTTCGGAAAAATGGATGCCGTGAGCTCCAGACCAAAGACAAAAAGAACCACCCAGACTGTTATCAGCAACAAGTTCAAAAGCCAGGGTCTGTCATGGCATGGGGCTGTGCCTTTACCCTTGGCAAAGGTCATTTACACTTCTGTGATGGCAGCATTAATGCAGAAAAGTACATTGAGATCTTGGAGCAACATATGCTGCCTTCAAGACGTCATCTTTACCAGGGACGTCTAGGACGATAGTTTTTGGCTAAAATCAATCTATTACAGCAACTTTATGGTGTACCCAGGGCTCAAGTCAGTGGTTTATTTTCAGCATAAGTGTAGTGGTTGGTAGAAAAAAAGTCAGTTTGAAACATATTAATGTGTCCAGTTTGCATTGGCAGTGACCTCTATGTTCATTTTCAAACACATAACATTGAGAATTCATGAGTAATTTCCCTGTGGGAACATTAAACCAGGGTGTACAATCATTTTTACTTTTGGGTCACGTTATGAAGAGATCACATATAGTGAATTAGCATTGCATATCTATATACCATATACAAATGTCCTTCTTTGGTTTTGGCACCCTCACAGTGCGTGAACAAGCAGCCAGACACATTGTCAGAACTATCTATTAAGGGTTAAAGATTGTGCTGAGGACAATAAAGTTAATAATGAGTTAATGATAAAAAAGTTAATGATATTCCGCTAGCACACCAGCACTGAGATTCTGAACTCCTCGGTTTGAAACTCGACGTTGCCACCGGTCGGCTGGGCGCCATCTAGTGGGCATAACTGGCAGTGCCTGCAGCAGACACATTTCTGCTAGGGTGGGATGACCGTACTATGTGAGTGGGGTCTTCAAACCCTGTGTAAAGACCCTGATTAGCAGATATAGAAGCACTGTGCAGAGTGCATGGGTGAAAAAGGGTTCCGCTAAGGGTTCTGCACGCAGGTCGGAGGAGGCGTGAGCAGAAATATACCCACCTCGAGTGCAATCGGGGATCCCCCAGCAGCGGAAGACAAACTGACTACACTAAATTGGGAGGAAATGCATAAATAAAATGTAAATAATGTAAAATGCTGCATTGCTGTCAAAAGTCAAAAATCAGAACTACGTCTGTTTTTTTCTTTCTTTTCATTCGGTATGATTACTTAAATCAATTTAAAACTAATTTTCTAAAATTATACATACAGCAAAACTAATTATTCATTGAAGGTGTAAAAAAAGTTCTCTTATGTCATTTAACCTTGTGAAATGGCCTCATTTTAAGTCCATGTCCATATAAATAAGGTTAGTTTGACTATAAACATTACAAAGTAAATGAAACAGTGGCTTCTTATGCTGTAGAAAATAGTTAGACAAAATTCAGGAACCACCAACATTTACCACCAATTCACTCACTCATTTATGCCTTAGTTTAAAGACAATAATTAACCTCATGGGGGTAAGTAAGAACAGTGACTGTGGAAGAAAGCAATCTAATCAGACAAACAAAATTAGGGATTAATAAATGTGCTGATGACAACCATAAGAACATCACTTACAACCAAGAACTTTATGGCAGGACTCCATGATGCACACCACTTTTGACAAAGAGGCACAAGAGGAGTGGAATATACCAGATGGAATTTGGACAAAACTGCAGGGTTTTGGGACACAGTTCAATTGAGTGATTTAACAAAACTATCTGGAACTATTTGGCAATATGGATTAGCAGTTTATATGGCAGAAGAAAGGTACATGTTTAAATTTGGTACAAATATTGTCCTAAGCTGTAAGGGGGAGAAGAGGTTATTTATTACCTCATTATTCCTAATTTGTTTGCACTACGTTAAGGGGCATGGTAGGTAGCACAAGTGATAGAGAGGGTGTAGGACAACAACATTGTTTCTGCAGACATGGTCTATGAGGGTTTCCACCAGTTATTTAAGCTTATTTTCTACTTCCAGAATGGATTGACAACTCTAAACTACTCCTTGGCTGAGGCTAGAGACACGTGCATTTTTGAATTTTGTTTCTTCTTATCAAAAATAATGCAAGTTTTTGCTTATCTAAAATAATTCATTTTCTCTGTGCTTTAGTAGAAATGGCTTTGGCTTTTTAAAAAATACATAGAAATCTAAGGATTTTTACATAGGGTTTCTACAGAGACTTAAAAGTGACTGGTTGACTTTAATCTGAAGGCTCCAAAGACGCGTGCTTTTTATCTACAGAACTGGAAATCAGGTCTGTTGTGTTTATACTGTGAGATGTTATTTATATATTTTTTTTATTTATTAGGTGTTTAATGTCATGTTTTACACACTCTGGTTACATTCATGACAGGGCAGGTAGTTACTGGTTACACAAGATTCATCAGTGCAAATCTTAAATGTCAAACACAGTCATGGACAATTTTGTAGCTCCTATTCACCTGACTTGCAAGTCTTTGGACTGTGGTAGGAAACGAAAGCTCCCGGAGAAAACCCACACAGACATGGGGAGAACATGCATCCTTTCTCCACACAGAAAGGACCCAGATGATCCACGTGGAAACTGAACCCAGGACCTTCTTGAGGAGACAGTGCTACCCACTGAGCCACTGTGCCACTCTACTGTGAAATGACATTATATTTCATTATCATGATTGTCTTAATAATACTAAGTTTTGTTGAGGCTACAAATGCATTTTTTTTCTCTTTTACAACACCACTATTTTATAGCCATATTGACACGTGTTAACCACATTCCCCAGTGGTCCAGAAGCACCCTGTTTTGAACTATATATTACCTTTAGCTAAAATAAATAGTTGATGTTTCAGCTCTTGTTAAGATAGTTTACCACCTGGTTCCATTGTAGCTGGTGAGAATTCAGTTTCCATCTTATTAGCCACCTGAGTGACTAATGTGGTACACATTGCGCTAGCTGCCACAATAAGAAACAGCACACATCTCATTACCTACCTGAGTGACTAACAGTATACACTTCACTAGCTACCTGCATGGATAATTTAGCATATATGCCACTATCTGCCTGACTCGCTAATGTACTACACACTACAACAACTACCTCGGTGGTTAACGCAGCAAACATTTCATTAGCTACCTGAGTGACTAATAGCGCACTTCACTAGCAACCTGCATGGTTAATTTAGCATGTACATCACTAGCTGACTGAATAATGTAGTAGACATTGCACTAGGAACACACAGTGGTTTACACAGCACTCATTTTGGTAGATTATGAGTACATGCTTTACAAGTTAGCACAGATATCATGTAACACCTTTGTGGCTGATGTATTAAAAATCTCTTTGTAGTGTCATTGATATTGTAAAGCAGATATAGTGCATTACTGTGCTCAGTACTGTAAAATCATGCAGATGGGAGAATATTTACTATCTAAATAGATTAGGTGTTGGCCATCAATTCGCTGTGCATAGATTCTCTGAAACTGTGCTAAAGAGAAATTCACACCAAAGATTTTACTGTAATTGGTGTTGTTAATTTACAATAAGATAGGTATAGACGGTATGGCCAAAAATCTGTATCTGTTTTTAACATTCTGATGGTTTCACAGTACATCACTTTTTTTTTGTATGACTGAGACTTTTGATATTTATGTGGCTTATTCTACTGTCATAAGTACATATAATATAAAACATTTTAATTTCACCATGTATATAATGAAGGTTCTGAGTACTATAAGCTGTGCTTGCTCAGTACACATGAAACAGTTGCAATGAATACAATTTTTATTTTTGTACTTACATTTAAGTATTGTACAATTACCCTTAGCTCTCTCTTAAACAAATAAAACGACGTTTGCAAACTCCACTGTACAACTTGACCACAGGTCTGTTTTAGAAAAGTGGACAACTTTAAATATTCCAGTTTACTGATAACGTTGGTTTAGCAACCAATCTGAAGTATTTTCACCTTATAAGACATACCTGGAATCCACTGTTTTAATTATCGTTCTGAAAGCTTCTTTGTCGACTGTCTATAGAGGAATCGTCTCCTTGCATATTGTTACTGTGTTCGTAATGTCATTGTCTGCAACAGCCGTGGCTTGACAAGGCGTGCAGTATAAGTGTTTTATTCTGCTCTTAACTGCTGATACGTCTTATTTCTTTGGCAGGTTCTTCTGGTGCATATTTGGTCTTCCTCTCTTCATCCTCCATCTGTTTTTGTTTAGTTCTTTTCACCATATCGAGGAAGCCTCTCTCATCTGTTAACACTGTCATGCTAATGCTAACTGGCTAACTTGTGAACTGTGTCTAACCTGCACAGCACTCCATAGCGCTTTTAGCTGTGAACAATATTATATGATTTGCTGCCTACTGAAGCCTACAGCTGTTGTATTAACTATGCAACAGTATGGAGGTATTTTAAAAATCCATACCAAGTGAGGAATCAAAAATGGTATACCGAATGTACCGTCATACCCACAGCACTACAATATGGCCAGAATATGAAATCCAGCATTTTTAAAGTCAACAAACAATTAAGTAACACACTGAATATGTTAGCATTGTCACAGTAAAAAGGTCTGTGTCTATTTAGAATATTTTTAATAGATCAATATGATGAAATATTTCTGACCCTTCTCTCTAAGACCATAAGCAGACACAAAGCATTCCATCGAAAATACACTACCACCACACACACACAGCATAAGAGGCACCAGATTCCCTCACCATAAGGGCAAGCCTTCAGACCAGTATCATTTTCTTGGTGTACACCACACATCATTAAACACATGAAACACTCATTAGTTGAAACGTCTTCAAGGCTTCTGCAATCCACGTGACAATAATGGACCTTCACAGAGCTTTTCTACTTGACATCCTGACTCAAAATTAAGGACATAGTTACAGATGTCACAGAGCATGTCAATATGGTAATTGCTTAATTGTATCATGGAGTACATGGTGCTTTTTCTGCATTATGCTTTTATTTGTCACCTGACTGTCTAAGCAGTCTATATTTAGCTGTAGTGTAGTGGCATTACTGGTGTACAATTTTTGTTGCCATACCGTAGCACCTTTCTATTTATAGCATCAGTCATTACCATTCACTATCAGCCAGGGAACATGCACATGCTATGAAAAGCACCTCACACTCTCAGGTGTAAAGAAACCTAATTGGAAGTGGAAAACGTAGGAGAGGGGGTTGGGAAGCTGCCAGAAGCCCCTCTGTATTTTCCCTACACCAGTCTCCACATTCTGGATGACGAATTACCAAGCATGCAGCTTCAGAGTACAGTCACCTCCCTATCACTGCCTCCTCCAGATGGACCCTATTAAGCTATTAGCCAATGAGAGGTGCCTGATGACTCCGCTGGGACCCGCTTTGATTAAATAAACTGAAAATCAACTGCGCCCATCAAATCCTAGCTGTAAAATCTGCCATAATTTACTCTTAACAACTGTTGAGGGGAGGCTGTTTGAATGCACACATGTATGGGTAAGGCCTATCTTTTGAACACTGAAAAGCACATATTGATTTTGGATTATTATTAGTAGTAGTAGTAGTAGTAGTAGTAGTAGTAGTAGTAGTAGTACTAGTAGTAGTTATAGAGGTAGTAGTAGTAGTTTTGGTAGTAGTAGTAGTAGAGGTAGTAGTAGTGGTAGTAGTAATAGTAGTAGTTTTGGTAGTAGTAGTAGTTTTGGTAGTAGTGATAGTAGTAGTGGAGTTGGTTTCAACTTGTGTCGGGTTAAGTCTAGTGTTACTTTTTGAGGTGATTTTTTTGGTGGTAGTAGAGGTAGTAGTAATAGTGGAAGTAGTAGTAGTGGTGGTAGTAGAGGTAGCAGCAGTAGTAGTAGTTTTGGTAGTAGTAGAGGTAGTAGTAGTAGTTTTGGTAGTAGTAGTAGAGATAGTGGAAGTAGTAGTTTTGGTAGTAGTGGTGGTAGTAGTAGAATTAGCAGTGGTTGAAGTAGTAGTTTTGGTAGTAGTAGAGGTCGTAGTAGTAGTAGTTTTGGTAGTAGTAGCAGTAGTAGTGGTAGTAGTTTTGGTAGTAGTGGTGGTAGCAGTACTAGTAGTAGTAGTGGAGTTGGTTTCAGCCTGTGTCGGGTTAGGTCTAGTATTACTTTTTGAGATGATTGGCCAAAAGTTATCGATCAGCACAGTGAGATGTTTTACCTGCCCATTAAACATTTTTAAATGCATGAGTGCATGACTTTGGATGAAATATCAATAGAGGAGAGCTTAAATATTGTTAAATGTTGAGTTCAGAACTGTGAACTCAAAAATCACTAAACATTCCTTTCATTACATTACAGTCAAAGTAAATGACCAAGATCTAACAATTCATTAACTATTGCTTCTTGCACTATACTTGGCATGTTATTCTTAGTTTAAAGTTTACTGAACACTTAAGATGTGGCCGACATCATTCCAGGCACCTCAGTATTGCACTTAACTCTTTTACTACGAATATATACAACAACAAAAAGAAAAGGTCACAAGGACCCATGTTGCCATGCGGCTAAATTACCCACTGACAATTCTGAAAATATTACTATCTCATAGCCAACGGTTTTACAGAATTACGGTTATCATGACAGCCATAGTACTGATGGTGAAGTCAACAGCAGTAGAAAGGTGAGAGACATTATAGGTAGACAGAATAGAGGGCTGAGAAAAATCAGACGGGAAAGGTTGGAGAGGCTCTCCAGCCTCAGTGAGGATGATAATTTAGAGTGAAATATGTGGAGATGAGATCTGGAGTGACTCTACGCACTTTCTCTTCAGGGTCCTGTTTATCTGCTATCACTTCAGCTGTCCCATATTTTTAAGCACACAGTCAATGCAATTCAGCTGCACCATCACTCACAGTCCTGTACCTTACCCTCTACTTCACTGACAACCAGCCCTGCGATTTAGCCTCACCACCACTGCTCTAATTTATACAACAAATTGGAGATAAACACAGAAACAATCCTGTAATTTCCCATCATGAATCATTCCATTTTATAGTCCTGTGGAAGATGTTCAGATGCTCCACTGAAAAAAAACCAGTGGCACAGCAGTCTATTAAGCCAGCCAATTTTCTGCAAAGCACCCAACCAGGCTGGTGGCACTGCTGAGACTCGAACTAGGGCCTCTAGTCTGGTAGGGTGCTTTACAGACATAATTAGCCATGTCTAAGAGAGGTAAGTCTATTATGCTAGCCCACCACCGCTGAGATTCAAACCAGCATCACTGAGTGCCAGAAAATGTTATGCAACATGTATTTCTCCCATGTGAAAAAAATACACATATATATATATATATACAGTGTATCACAAAAGTGAGTACACCCCTCACATTTCTGCAAATATTTTATTATATCTTTTCCTGGGACAACACTATAGAAATAAAACTTGGATATAAGTTAGAGTAGTCAGTGTACAACTTGTATAGCAGTGTAGATTTACTGTCTTCTGAAAATAACTCAACACACAGCCATTAATGTCTAAATGGCTGGCAACATAAGTGAGTACACCCCACAGTGAACATGTCCAAATTGTGCCCAAAGTGTCAATATTTTGGGTGACCACCATTATTATCCAGCACTGCCTTAACCCTCCTGGGCATGGAATTCCCCAGAGCTGCACAGGTTGCTACTGGAATCCTCTTCCACTCCTCCATGATGACATCACGGAACTGGTGGATGTTAGACACCTTGAACTCCTCCACCTTCCACTTGAGAATGCGCCACAGGTGCTCAGTTGGGTTTAGTCCATCACCTTTACCTTCAGCTTCCTCAGCAAGGCAGTTGTCATCTTGGAGGTTGTGTTTGGGGTCGTTATCCTGTTGGAAAACTGCCATGAGGCCCAGTTTTCGAAGGGAGGGGATCATGCTCTGTTTCAGAATGTCACAGTACATGTTGGAATTCATATTTCCCTCAGTGAACTGCAGCTCCCCAGTGCCAGCAACACTCATGCAGCCCAAGACCATGATGCTACCACCACCATGCTTGACTGTAGGCAAGATACAGTTGTCTTGGTACTTCTCACCAGGGCGCCGCCACACATGCTGGACACCATCTGAGCCAAACAAGTTTATCTTGGTCTCGTCAGACCACAGGGCATTCCAGTAATCCATGTTCTTGGACTGCTTGTCTTCAGCAAACGGGCTTGTTTGCGGGCTTTCTTGTGCGTCAGCTTCCTTCTGGGATGACGACCATGCAGACCGAGTTGATGCAGTGTGCGGCGTATGGTCTGAGCACTGACAGGCTGACCTCCCACGTCTTCAACCTCTGCAGCAATGCTGGCAGCACTCATGTGTCTATTTTTTAAAGCCAACCTCTGGATATGACGCCGAACACGTAGACTCAACTTCTTTGGTCGACCCTGGCGAAGCCTGTTCCGAGTGGAACCTGTCCTGGAAAACCGCTGTATGACCTTGGCCACCATGCTGTAGCTCAGTTTCAGGGTGTTAGCAATCTTCTTATAGCCCAGGCCATCTTTGTGGAGAGCAACAATTCTATTTCTCACATCCTCAGAGAGTTCTTTGCCATGAGGTGCCATGTTGAATATCCAGTGGCCAGTATGAGAGAATTGTACCCAAAACACCAAATTTAACAGCCCTGCTCCCCATTTACACCTGGGACCTTGACACATGACACCAGGGAGGGACAACGACACATTTGGGCACAATTTGGACATGTTCACTGTGGGGTGTACTCACTTATGTTGCCAGCTATTTAGACATTAATGGCTGTGTGTTGAGTTATTTTCAGAAGACAGTAAATCTACACTGCTATACAAGTTGTATAGCCTCTCAAAGAAGCTTTAAGGGGAAGAAGATTTTCATGTGATGATGCTATGAAAGCAGTGGTTTATCAGTGGTTGTGCATTCAACCATATATATTTGTTGCTGATTGCATTAAAAGGTTGGTACAACGCTGGGAAAAATGCATCGGAAGGTGACTACGTAGAAAAGTGATGTAATTTGTTATTTGCAATTCTTAATAAATAGAGTTTAAAAAAGTGTGGAAACTTTTTGAAGAACCTCTGTAGGTAATATTGTTATATTTGTATCTTAGACTCACAGAAATAAAGGAGTTGCTGATGTTTATTCTGCATCTTTATTCTGCTTAGGTAGACTCTTTATTGACTTCCGCTGATTTTGTAAATACACATACAATAATTATATGATGTGCTCTTAAACAGACTGCAACAAGACCCGTTTTCTGCAAAGCTTTTCTTGTTTCCATCTCAACAAAACATTGGCACCAGCAGGGGGTCCCTTGACGAGGCAGCACAGCTGTGCAACTGTATGAACCCAGCCAACTTCTCAAACACTGCCTTCACAAGCTTCTACACTTCACAAAGTATTACACTGATTTGTTTAATAGTGTACCTTCTAAAACCATTATGTAAAAGCATATGCGATGCTGTAAAATATTAGAAAAAATCTATTTCCCTTGGTAGTGTGTGGCATCAAATTTCTTTGTTGCAGCTGGGGAATTCCGCTCTTGAGCTGCAACAGACTGAAATGCTTCCAAACTGTAGTGTTGAATTAATAATAACACATATGCTTCAGAGCGCTCTTTTGTAGCTACCTTGGGAGA
This sequence comes from Trichomycterus rosablanca, assembly GCF_030014385.1. Taxonomy (NCBI): domain Eukaryota; kingdom Metazoa; phylum Chordata; class Actinopteri; order Siluriformes; family Trichomycteridae; genus Trichomycterus; species Trichomycterus rosablanca. Next base: position 29,466,572 of record NC_085990.1, read on the forward strand.
GCTCACCAAGAACCAAGTGAGTAAATTCACTCGGTCAGTGTTTTTTAAGATCATCTGGTGCCATGCTGGAGTCAATTCTTTTTCCAAGCATCAGACTAAGAAATATGCTTAAAAAAGGGGGTGATGAATGAAAAGCAGTAGGTTTATTAGCTCATTTCGACTGCATACAAGCAAGGTCCGATACTGCAGAGACAGCAGAGCAATAATGAGTAGAGCTGAAACCAGCTAAAAGATATTAGGCATGTCAAACTCAAACTGAGAAAAGCCACAGCTTCACAGCATGGACTTCCAAGTCTTCCATCAACCAAAAATATCCAGCCAACAGCGCCCCATGGGAAGCGTCCTGTGAACACTGATGAAGGTCTAGAAGATGACCAACTCAAACAGCAGCAATAGATGAGCGATCATCTCTGACTTTACATCTACAAGGTGGACCAACTAGGTATAGAGTAGACAGTGAGTGGACACGGTATTTAAAAACTAATCCACTCATACCAGCACAACACACACTAACACACCACCACCATGTCATTGTCACTGCAGTGCTGAGAATGATCCACCACCCAAATAATACCTACTCTGTAGTGGTCCTGTGGTGGTCCTGACCATTAAAGAACAGCATGAATGCGGGCTAAAAAAGTATGTAGAGAAACAGAAGGACTACAGTCAGTAATTGTAGAACTACAAAGTGCTTCTATATGGTAAGTGGAGCTGATAAAATAGATAGATAGATAGATAGATAGATAGATAGATAGATAGATAGATAGATAGATAGATAGATAGATAGATAGATAGATAGATAGATAGATAGATACTTTATTGATCCCGAAGGAAATGGACAGTGAGTGTAAAAACAAGGAGGTGGTTTTAATGTTATGGCTGATCAGTGTGTCATACATATGAAGAAGTTGCTCAACACAACTCCTCCAGCGAACACGTCTAAGGAAACATCATCGAACCAGTGGCAGCTTCTCAGCAAGGTTCCACAGTTTACTCCTTGCATAGATTCTCTCATAAATGACTTCCTGATGGGACTCTAATGTGGCTGTAAAGGCACTTGGATGATGTAAATCTCTAGTATGCTATGCAAACAAATATACATTTTGTGGGAATGCTTTGAGGAACACACAGTCTAATCACTGGACTAGCTGAGACTGTGCATGTTAAGCTCAAGCTGAGAAAAGCCTTGGCTAAGCTGCAACCCATCAGATCAAAGTTCTATGATTTAATCCAATCCACTAGTAACTTCTTCCTAGTCCACATGCTGTCTTTCAGCTTTTTTGAACACTTGTAATTTTTGAACACTTGTATTGTCTCCATATATACGTATATACAGTGTATCACAAAAGTGAGTACACCCCTCACATTTCTGCAAATATTTCATTATATATTTTCATGGGACAACACTATAGACATGAAACTTGGATATAATATTTACTGTCTTCTAAAAATAACTTAACACACAGCCATTAATGTCTAAATAGCTGGCAACATAAGTGAGTACACCCCACAGTGAACATGTCCAAATTGTGCCCAAATGTGTCGTTGTCCCTCCCTGGTGTCATGTGTCAAGGTCCCAGGTGTAAATGGGGAGCAGGGCTGTTAAATTTGGTGTTTTGGGGACAATTCTCTCATACTGGCCACTGGATATTCAACATGGCACCTCATGGCAAAGAACTCTCTGAGGATGTGAGAAATAGAATTGTTGCTCTCCACAAAGATGGCCTGGGCTATAAGAAGATTGCTAACACCCTGAAACTGAGCTACAGCATGGTGGCCAAGGTCATACAGCGGTTTTCCAGGACAGGTTCCACTCGGAACAGGCTTCGCCAGGGTCGACCAAAGAAGTTGAGTCCACGTGTTCGGCGTCATATCCAGAGGTTGGCTTTAAAAAATAGACACATGAGTGCTGCCAGCATTGCTGCAGAGGTTGAAGACGCGGGAGGTCAGCCTGTCAGTGCTCAGACCGTACGCCGCACACTGCATCAACTCGGTCTGCATGGTCGTCATGCCAGAAGGAAGCTGAGGCACAAGAAAGCCCGCAAACAGTTTGCTGAAGACAAGCAGTCCAAGAACATGGATTACTGGAATGCCCTGTGGTCTGACGAGACCAAGATAAACTTGTTTGGCTCAGATGGTGTCCAGCATGTGTGGCGGCGCCCTGGTGAGAAGTACCAAGACAACTATATCTTGCCTACAGTCAAGCATGGTGGTGGTAGCATCATGGTCTTGGGCTACATGAGTGTTGCTGGCACTGGGGAGCTGCAGTTCATTGAGGGAAACATGAATTCCAACATGTACTGTGACATTCTGAAACAGAGCATGATCCCCTCCCTTCGAAAACTGGGCCTCATGGCAGTTTTCCAACAGGATAACGACCCCAAACACAACCTCCAAGATGACAACTGCCTTGCTGAGGAAGCTGAAGGTAAAGGTGATGGACTAAACCCAATTGAGCACCAGTGGCGCATCCTCAAGTGGAAGGTGGAGGAGTTCAAGGTGTCTAACATCCACCAGCTCCGTGATGTCATCATGGAGGAGTGGAAGAGGATTCCAGTAGCAACCTGTGCAGCTCTGGTGAATTCCATGCCCAGGAGGGTTAAGGCAGTGCTGGATAATAATGGTGGTCACACAAAATATTGACACTTTGGGCACAATTTGGACATGTTCACTGTGGGGTGTACTCACTTATGTTGCCAGCTATTTAGACATTAATGGCTGTGTGTTGAGTTCTTTTCAGAAGACAGTAAATCTACACTGCTATACAAGTTGTACACTGACTACTCTAAGTTATATCCAAGTTTTATTTCTATAGTGTTGTCCCATGAAAAGATATAATAAAATATTTGCAGAAATGTGAGGGGTGTACTCACTTTTGTGATACACTGTATATACAAGATATTCATGTCCAGAACAAGAACCATATGATGGTCTTTTATTTGAATGGGAAATAAAACACAGGTTTTACTCTGAATGCAAGGTTTCTCTCAAATAGGCACTTACCAAACAAGGACCCGGTCTTTTGCCTTATCCAAATTTGCCTGAATTAATACAAATTTTATCCCATCATGTTCAGCCTCTTGAATAAGTCAATAACTTTTTATCAATAAAACAGGAATCAAACACAACACTAATGGGCTTTACCTTCTAAGTATATTTGCTTTGGCTGCCGTGTCAAGAACTTCTTTTTCCTCGATTCTGTGTTCATTCCTTGCAATTAGCTTAAAAGCTACTTCTTACATAGACAAAAATGAAAAAAAAAAAAAAAAAGTCAACAAAAGTGTCAAATCTGCTCTTCCGATGAGCTCGCGATTAAAATTTTAGCCAAGACTTTATGTGCCATCACCTGTCTCTGCATCCTTTCTTTTTCTAAACTCTCTGCCTCTGCACTCCATCCATCATCCTGTCCTTCTGTAAACTGGGACAGAAAGTCACCTGGTCGTTTAACCCCGCTTTTCCCTTCTCCCTCTATACCTCTTCTTGGCATCCATTTTCTTGACGCACCTGCAGGCAGTCTCTCTTTTCCTGAAGCAGGGCAGGGCCCCGAGGAATCACTTGTAGATAACCAAGCTTGATGACCCGAGTGTGATCTCGCCATCAAGGACGTCATGTATGCACTATTTCTTGGCATGCTGCTCACCTTGCTGTAACCAAATTGCCTTCTGTTCATTTATCACACCCTCTGTTTCCTTCTGTCACCATTCTTTCTATAGTAAATGCTCCAGATTTTCCTGTCCATCGCCTAAAGGGCCGTGCTACACTTCTAAGCCCTTTGTTTCATGCCCTTCTCTGTGTTTAAGTGCTACTTTTTACTGTCAGTTTTGAAGACTGGCATGGTATACTTATACTGCAGAATAGAATAGAGTAGAATAGAATAGGGTAGAATAGAATAGAATGCATTTATTTGTAATATACACTGATCAGCCATAACATTAAAACCACCTCCTTGTTTCTACACTCACTGTCCATTTTATCAGCTCCATTTGCCATATTAAAGTTCTACAATTACTGACTGTAGTCCATCTGTTTCTCTACATATCTTTTAAGCCAGCTTTCACCCTGTTCCTAAATGGTTCCTAAAAACCAAAGAGCAAGTATTATTTAGGTGGTGGATGATTCTCAGCACTGCAGTTACAGTGACATGGTGGTGGTGTGTTAGTGTGTGTTGTGCTGGTATGAGTGGATCAGACACAGCAGTGCTGCTGGAGTTTTTAAATACCGTGTCCACTCACTGTCTACTCTATTAGACACTCCTACCTAGTTGGTCCACCTTGTAGATGTAAAGTTGGAGACGATCGCTCATCTATTGTTGCTGTTTGAGTTGGTCATCTTCTAGACCTTCATCAGTGGTTAAAGGACGCTGTCCACAGGGAGCTGTTGGCTGGATGTTTTTAGTTGGTGAACTATTTTCAGTCCAGCAGTGACAGTGAGGTGTTTAAAAACTTCCTCAGCGCTGCTGTGTCTTATCCACTCATACCAGCACAACACACTAACACACCACCACCATGTCAGTGTCACTGCAGTGCTGAGAATGATCCACCACCCAAATAATACCTGCTCTGTAGTGGTCCTGGGAGAGTCCTGACCAATGAAGAACAGCATGAAAGGGGGCTAACAAAGCATGCAGAGAAACATATGGACTACAGACAGTGTGTGGAAACAAGGAGGTGGTTTTAATGTTATGGCTGATCGGTGTATACAGATACAGGTGTACAGTACAACAAAATTCTTTTTTCCAATATCCCAGCTCGTTTGGAAGCTGGTGCCAAAGCGCAGGGTCAGCCATTGAACAGTGCCGCTGGAGCAGAGGGCCTTGCTCAAGGGCCTAAAAGTGGCTGAATGGCAGAGCAGTGTACCCCTGTCCATGTTAATATTTCCAATCCGGTATTGTTGGGTGCTGATGGACACAAGTCATTCATTAATAAGATAGATAGATAGATAGATAGATAGATAGATAGATAGATAGATAGATAGATAGATAGATAGATAGATAGATAGATAGATAGATAGATAGATAGATAGATAGATAGATAGATAGATAGATAGATAGATAGATAGATAGATAGATAGATAGATAGATAGATAGATAGATATGACTTCTAGTAGTTCTATGCACCTAGCAAAGCAACCCAACACATACAAATACAGTGGTACCTTGTAACTCAACGTCCCCTAAACTCAAAATCTTTGAAACTCGGCGCCCTTCGTCGAGAAATTTGTACCCTATAACTCAACATTTCCTTTAAACTCAACGTGTAAATTGTATTTATTTAATTTCAAATTATCAATGAACAGTCGCTTTGTTTAGCGCGTGACTGGAGCAGTGTAGTAAGACGTTATCAAAGTGTGCATATGAGACGAATCTGCATTTGTGTGAAATAACAGTCAAATTCACTTTCTACATGTATCTGTGTTTAGCTGGATTTTTTCTCTGTTTCACTTTTAAACTTGTGTTACAGCTCAGGGTTCTGAGAAATTGTAAGAATCAGCTTTTTTTGATAGAGAGTCTAATATGCTTATCGTTAAAAAAAGCTTAATGTGACTTAATGTATTAAAAGAACGACATAGGAAAACTAAACCTCTCTTAATTATTACTGCTCATAAGTTCTTTCCACTAATAAAATTCCTCGCTCATTTTAGCACAATAAGTCACGTTAAGCTTTCTATACAGTTATGTAGTAGTTCAGTGTTTTTTTATATTATATTTGTGTTATTTTCGTGTTAAAAACAACCCCATTATTTTACATTACCCTAAAATATATGCAGTTCCACGGGACCATGAAACGCATTAACAGGTTTCCCATACATCCTTATGGGAAAAAATACCTTGAAACTCAACACCTTTACAACTCAACGCCACGCCCAGAACCAATTGACGTTGAGTACATCCTTTGCCATGGATGCCTTAATGTAAAGACACTTACACATACAAGCTTTTTCCAAGTTTATTGTACCCCCTAAAACTGTGCTCTTTGACTTTAAAGAGGATGTAAGGGTGTAAAACTATAATGTAAATAGGGCATGAGGTAAAGATTTAAAGAGACACAAAATCATAAAAACTAGTTAATGTAGGGTAAGTAAGAGCACTATTTTATATCTCATATAAAATTCATTGTACAGTGACAAGGCTACACTATGTAGCCAAAAGTAAATGGATACCTGACCAACTTCATAGCCACAATCTACTGTGGGACTCTGTACCCATCACATTGAAAAAGCATTTGTGAGGTCAGGCTCACAATCAAGCTTTCAAACTAATTCAAAAGGTGTTTTATGCAAGTAAAAGTAGGGCTTTGTGCAGGTCTGCTTTCTTATCAAACCAGGTTTTTATGTATCTCACTATTTGAGCAGGAAAAGGCTCTCAAAGTGGTACAACACTGAAAGCATACTATTTACTTTATATAACTGATTTCACAATAAATGTGACAGAAACATCATAATGTAGTGTATAAACCCTCACAGGCACTGTTCCTGAATTTCTCTTTTTTTCATGAAACACAGCATGTCCTATCGGCACCAGAGACACTGTCACCAGAATGAACGTTGAAGAAATGTCAACATCAAAACAAAGGAATCGTTTTCAGAGGCTCACTGAAATCAGTGATGACATGTAGGTTTAGAACTGCTATGCACAAAACTTGACACCTTTCATTAGAATTCACAGGTAGCAGAAAAACTGGTCATATGGATGTATATTTATAGTTTGATAATCAGCTGGAGAGTGACGTCCTGCAAAGTCACTTGAAGCATTGTGATCTTGTCAAATACAATCAAAAACACAAAGGGGTGACAAGCGCTCGAGGACTTTCAGAGTAAGACAAAAATAACTTTCAAATAGAACAGCACTATAGGGGTTTTACAACATGGATATGTGATCTAGTCCTCCAATGGAAAAGAAGTAAACAGGGTTGGCCACAAAAAGTGGTGATGCATCAATCTCACTAAGATTATCACAACCAGGGCTTTTAGTAATGCTTCTAGACTATAATGATCAGCAAATTAAGTCGAAATGGACAAGCCTTTCAATGAATTGTTAGAGCTCAGGGCCAGTCAATAAAAAGTGAGGTGTAAAAAAAAGTCAAGTGTCTAAAGAGCAGTGGGATAACTGATGAGCAAGGATGGAGGGCTTTACTGATCCAACTCAAGCTCTGTGCTATCATTTGAGCTGACTCACTTCAATAGAGGTTGACAACAGATGAAGAAAACGGCAGAGGCTGAGAGATGTGTAAAATTAGAGGCTTAGCAACCGACTTGCCAATTGTCAGACTAATTAAAAATGGCTAATTATAATGCGCTTTACTTCAAATAATCATTGGGCTATAAAGTCCTGGCTGTCAGGTGTAAACAAGGCATGCAACTGCAGTGGGGAGGGGGAAAAATCAATAGACATCTGTTCATTTATCTCCAGCAGGAAACCAAATTGAAAATGGATTGCCCAATGCACCACAAAATCTGCATTGTGATAAAAGAGCAATAAATCGCAACACCTGCTTAGTAAACAGTAATGACTGTTTTGGCAGTAGGCCCCATGAGCCTCTGCGTAGCACCAGTAAAGAATTAGATCGCAATGTCCTGCTAGTCGGCAGACTCGGAGCCAAAAGAATTTGTAGGTGCAGGCGAAGCAAGGCCCGACAGGATGTCTTCAATCAAGCAGTGAAATTCTTCAGGTGGTGAACTGGGTTCTTCATTATGGAACTCTAATGAGTCAAAATGAGACAATAAATCCATTCTGCCGCCTCCCTGGCTATAAAGTCTCTGACCTAATGATATTACATTTGAGTCTTTCAGCACAGGGCTGGTCAGGATGTCCCCTGACAGGCTGACTTAGATTGGCTAAATTCATAATAGAATGCACCAGGCTAGATGCTCCTGGGATAGAGTTCACTAAGAAGACTGTTGGAGATTCCCAAGTAATTTAAAAAGCTGGGAGTCATTCAGTTATAGACATAGGATATTTCTTCTATAATAATTTTATCAAAGAATGAATTCTTAAAATGTTTAAATTATATCAGAAAATACCATACTATACTGTATTGGTAATTACTACATTAAGTTTAAATATACACCGATCAACCATAACATTAAAACCACCTCCTTGTTTCTACACTCACTGTCCGGGCGGCACGGTGGCTAAGTGGGTAGCACTGTAGCCTCACAGCAAGAAGGTCCTGGGTTCAATCCCCAGGTGGGGCGGTCCGGGGCCTTTCTGTGTGGAGTTTGCATGTTTTCCCCGTGTCTGTGTGGGTTTACTCCGGGTGCTCCGGTTTCCTCCCACAGTCTAAAGACATGCAAGTGAGGTGAATTGGAGATAATAAATTGTCCATGACTGGGTTCGATATAACCTTGTGAACTGATGAATCTTGTGTAATGAGTAACTACCATTTCTGTCATGAATGTAACCAAAGAGTGTAAAACATGACGTTAAAATCCTAATCAAACAAACAAACTCACTGTCCATTTTATCAGCTCCACTTACCAAATAGGAGCACTTTGTAGTTCTACAATTACTGAATGTAGTCCATCTGTTTCTCTGTATGCTTTGTTAGCCCCCTTTCATGCTGTTCTTTAATGGTCAGGACTTTCCCAGTACCACTACAGAGCAGGTATTATTCAGGTGGTGGGTCATTGTCAGCATTGCAGTGACACTGACATGGTGGTGGTGTGTTAGTGTGTGTTGTGCTGGTATGAGACACATGTTTTAAACACCTCACTGTCACTGCTGGACTATAGAATAGTCCACCAACCAAATATATCCAGCCAACAGCGCCTCGTGGGCAGCGTCCTCTGACCACTGATGAAGGTCTAGAAGATGACCAACTCAAACAGCAGCTAATATATATATATATATATATATATATATATATATATATACAGTATATATATATATATATATATATATATATATATAAACAGACCATTGGATATATTTATGAAAAATTGATAGAAATTTGAGTGCTACAGTAGAAAAAAAGTGGGTGGTCTGTCTCAAAATCTAGTGAGCTGCCTTGTTGCCCACTGTCTAAGTAGAGAGGAATCTAACTGACATCGAACTTTAGAAGGCAGATTATTGAGACGCTGATTATAGTCAGACAGCGTTTACCTTGTCAGTTGTCCCCGCCCACCACCACAGTTTCAGCTTTCCAGGTTAACAGAGTTAGTCTCAGGCAATTCAAACCAACAGGCTGAGGTGACACAACCTGTTTGCATGCCAGCTAACATTTCCCTCTAGATACCAGAAACTGATAAATTGTCACAGATAAACACAAAATTGCAAAGAAATTACACTTTAAATTAAAAATTAATAAGAATTACCTACATTTAAAAATAACTCCACTTGCTGTTCCCCGTCTGTCTGCCATATGAGACTTTTTTTTGTGAAAAAAATTGTGCCACACTCCATGCAGAGTAGACTTCGCAGCTGAAGAAGCATAGGGAGCTCTCTCGTTATTCGGTCAGAATACTGGTCAGAAGGCGCTCAGGTGGCACAGAGGTAAAACACGCTAGCACACCAGAGCTGACATTTCGAACTCGCCGGTTCGAAACTCAGCTCTGCCATCCGGCAGGCTGGCCGCCTACATGAACAACGATTGACTGTTTTTCATACAGGGTGTGGCTCTCCGTTCACAAAGCTGATCCACATATAAACTCGTCTCGTGCAGGTGAAAAGATGCAGTCAGCTACTGCACAAGTGTTGGAGGGGGCGTGTGTCAGTCTCGCTCTCCTCAATCAGGGCAGGGATCGGCATGAGTAGAGAGGAAGCATTGTGCAATTGGGTAATTAGAGAGAATTCTGGAGAAAATGGACAAGATGAAGAATAAAATTGGACAAGATGAAGAATAAAAAAAATGGCTTATGCTGGTTAGTATTTAAAAAATAATTAATGCTGTGTGTGGCTGTGTATGTGAGAACTGAATCAAAATCAAAAGAAGAATGTAAACCCAAAGTATTATGCCAAGTATTACATTGTGTAGAGTTTTATACACACAGTAGCCTATTGCTGACTTGCACACTGTAAAAAAACACAGACAAATGATTGGTAGATAATGACAGATATCCTGGTTTTCAGTCTGCAGGTAAATACCAAGCATTAGTCTAATTTAATACATCTGGTGAATTAATATTTAGTACTATATTACATGCCATGTGAGTTTTATTTGCATTTGGTGTTGCCCCTGCATAATGCAGTATTACTGAATACCATTAACGAAAAATCCAGCACTGCTATATGCCCCCAAGAACTCTTATAGAGAAATTGACGGATGAAAAAAGCTACACAAATACACAGACGCTTACGGCACAGCAACAAAATCCTTTTATCTACATTTATCCATGATTCATTTACAACATCAGCCTTAACCCTGAGCATGTTAATATTTCCAGCTGCCACCCGTTTCACACTACTGAAACTTATGACTTTACATTTAGCACATCTGACAAGCTTGTGATCATAATGACATTCACATCCTGTACAGGGACATGAATAGATAGAAAGAGTCTGTGGGATTAGAGCTGAAAGGATATATGCAACAAAATTAAAGACATTATTCAAGAAAAGACAAGAATATTACAAAACTTACATCATGTCTGCTTAAGCCTGAGTGAATCAGACAGATTTGTGGGCTTGTTGAGAGTGCTGCAGTGTGAGGTACGCACACAAACATCATCAAGCTCAGCCACGGGGGTGAATTGTGCTCCTGTCACAAGCCCTTCTTGAAGACACTCAAACAACAAGCAGACGTAGATTAGTCACGTTAGGATTCCATCTGCTACTGAGCTCTCGTTCTCTATCCGCCTCACTTTCTCTTTACCTCTCTTCACCTTGCTCAGGCCCACTCTCCTGCCATGGTCTTTTACAGACTACTCAGATAGGTGTGTCATTGCTGGCAGCATGTTCACTGCTTCGGCGGGCTCTTTTGTGTTTCTCAGCGACTCACCTCATACATGGTGAATAGAGAGCTCAATAAGAAGTCACATGTCACACACACGACTTTCTTTTCACTTCCAGAGTGAGCAACAAGCTAAGCTTCACATTCAATACAGGGTAATGAGAGGGACAAAAATCTTTCTCTTGCTGCACTGTGCTTAGACGTACTTATATACACCCAGAGATGTCTTTTGAGTAAACATTTCTTGCTATTTCTTTGAAGTGGTTGTAAATAAGTGCGACATATGTGTTCTTTCGCAGGTAAATTTAGCTCATATTAGAGAGAAAAAAGGGTGGCAAGGTGGCTCGGTGGGTAGCACTGTCGCCTCACAGCAAGAAGGTCCTGGGATCAATGCCCAGGCGGGGCAGTCCAGTTCCTTTCTGTGCGGAGTTTGCATGTTCTCCCAGTGTCTGCGTGGGTTTCCTCCGGAAGCTCCGGTTTCCTCCCACAGTCCAAAAACATACAGTAAGGTTAATTGTAGACAATGAATTGCCCTATAAGTGAATGGTTTTGTGTGTGTGTGTCTGCCCTGCGATGGACTGCCGCCCCGTCCAGGGTGTGACTGTGTGCCTTGCACCCATTGAGAAGCTGGGATTGGCTCCAGCTGGACCCCCATCACCCCCCACGACCCTAATTGGATAAGCGGTTAAGAAAGTGAGTGAGTGAGAGTGAGTAAAGAGAAAAAACCTTAAAAACTATTTCTATTATTTTTACCTCATCACCAAAATCATCTACAATCTGAGTCACAGTAGCCCTTTTATTGGACCCTACCAGATGCCATATCTTTCATGACATGGCATTAATGATTATTGGCTGCATAACAATCTGAACCTGCAGTTTGTGGCTTGTTCCTCCTCAGACCACTGTTGGTGATCATTCACTAAGGTTGCCTGTCAGCACCTCTTGCTGTTTCAAAGATACTTAACCAAGTCACTCGTATCAGAAGTCAATTAGATCTTTATACCTGATGATTTCTGCTGCTTTACACACATGACCTATGAGTAATTCTTATCAGCCCATAATTTATGATATTTCTGACCATCACATACACAATTGTTACAAAACAGGCATTGCCATGCACATTTCTGGGGTGGGTGGTCCTATTGTTTCAACCATTTGATATGACATACCATTCTTAATTCACAGGCTTCATTTATTTCGTGTTGGTCCCTCATTTGCAATTATTAGAGCTTCAACTCTTCAAGGAAGAGTTTATATAAGTTTTTGGAGTGTGTCCGTGGAATCTTGTTCGATTCATCTAGAAGTGCATAGAAAATGACATACATCCCCTGATTATTTTACAATCTGCACTTACCACAAACATGAACTTTGTATGTATACAGTTACTGACTGTAACCAATTAACATCTGGTCAGTGGGGCACTAAGGGAGTCCTTTAAATTACTGATTAGGGCACAGGGATTGACAAAGGGAGAGCCCCAGCACTAGAACCCTAGCACGAGAAGAGCTATTCTAGTTCAGCACACAGGTGTTCAATGGGGTTGAGGTCAAGCCACTGTGTCGGCCAGTTAAGTTCTTCTACAATAAATGTACTCAACCATGTCTTTATGGACCTTGCTTTGTGCACTTCTCAGTTTGGTGAATGTGTCCAACACACTGCCAGATAGAAAAGTGTGGTTTGTCACTCCAACGCCACAAGTCCAGTGGTGACATGCTTTACACCACTTAATCCATTGCACTTGGTGATGTAAGGCTTGCATACAACTGCTCAGTCATGGAAACCCATGACATGTTTCTCTTGGTGCCTCAGCACTTGCTACAAGTTCAAATTCTGATCTTTGTTTGGAGAGACAAATCGTTACATCTGAAGATCTTTTCTGTCTTTCTTTTTTTATATTCTTGTTCTGACAAATGCCTGTGACTGTACTTATTACAACTCACCAAGCACTTCATCTAATTGGTACATACACTCATTGACTATTTCATATGATATACCTAATATACAAATAAACTTTGGGAATACAATTACTGACTGCAGCCCATGTTTTTGGTTTGTACACTTTGTCTCTGTCTTAAAACCTAGTCAGCTTACTACCCAAAATTTTACCTCATCTCCTGAGAAGAGGGCTGCCTCAGGACTCAGGACATTTTTTATAAATGTGTACATGTGTTATTTATTTATGATTTGGGGTTTGTCAGTGACAAATTACCTGTTTTTGGTACACGAAGGGAGATGTTAGCTGGCATACCAGTGTGTTGTGTTGCTTTAGCTAATTAGTTTAAATGGTTTATAGCTAACTCTGTTAGCTTAATGAGCTACAACTGTGGCAGTGTGAGGGGACAGCCAATGAAATAATCGCTGCCTAACTAGAGCATCTCAGTAATCTGCCTTCTAAAGTTTGATGTCAGTTAGAATCCTCTCTACTTTGGAAGCAGCCTAGATAGACAGTGGGCAGCAAAGCAGCTTACTAGGTTTTGAGACAGACCCTTTGTCACTCCCTGTACCCTAATCATTAATTGAAAGGGCCCCCTTAGGGCCCCATCGACCAGATGTTAATTGGGTACAGTCAGTCATTGTATAAGTACACAGTTCATGTTTGTGGTAAGTGCAGATTGTAAAATAATCAAGGGAATGTACATACTATATAAATGTACCTGATAAAGTGCATTATGAGTTTACAGTGACTGTCATTTTCTATGCAGTTATTATGATTAAAACAATCGAATAGTGGCAGTCATGTTTGAAAGCATTGAAAGTCTCAACATCACTATGCAAGCAATTTACTACTTAAGACAGCATTACATTTTTGGTAGTCAGTGCAACTCTAATATCTACCTGCCCTCCTTTTTCTTGAACTGAAAGTCTGTTAAACACATATTACAGTTCAGAAAGTTAAGTGCTACCTTCCTGTACTGACAGAGGTTATTTTTTTTTTTTGGTTGCTCCCCCTCTCTCCCTCGATAACAATCCCTCTCTCCTGTTCCCTCTTTTTCACTCATTTTAACTTCCCAGCAGTTGGTAAGCTCTGGCTGAGAATGACAGGTAGAGGAACAGCAGGAAAAGGTGACAACAAGATAATAGCTTCTGCTGCCGGCTTCATCATAGTGACCTGACGTGATTCTGTTGCTGCTGGTGCGTGCGTGTGCGCTTGTGCATGTCTGTCAGTGAGGGAAATAAAAAATAAAAAAACTGCATTTTTTTTTATTAAAGCATGTATGACACATGATGACCTTCGGTGATCTGATGGTGCTTTCAAAGAAAAAGCTATCACTTAAATTTAAAAAGAAAAAACAAAGGGAATTATCCTCTTGAGTTGCAGACAGAAACTCTAGGATTAGCACTCATACAGATGCACTTAGTGTTAGTGCTTTTACCCAATTACATTTACACTCACACACACTGCTGCTGTGTCTGATCCATTCATATCAGCACAACACACACTAACACACCACCACCATGTCAGTGTCACTGCAGTGCTAAGAATCATCCACCACCTAAATAATACCTGCTCTGTGGTGGTCCTGTGGGGGTCCTTACCATTGAAGAGCAGGGTGAAAGCAGGCTAAGAAATTATGTAGAGAAACAGATGGACTACAGTCAGTAATTGTAGAACTACAAAGTGCTTCTATATGGTAAGTGGAGCTGATAAAATGGACAGTGAGTGTAGAAACAAGGAGGTGGTTTTAATGTTATGGCTGATCAGTGTACATATACTTTCCCAACTTTTTTGGGATTTGGGGTTCATGGTCTAACATATTTCTGGGCCGCACCCACTGCTAACAGTGCTAAGTGTAAGATCAAATATGTTAAATAAAGTATATGCTTTTAAGTGCGGCAACAGTTTGGAGAAGGTGTTTTTCTGTTCCAACATATCTGTGCTACTGTGAAAATATTCAGTTAAATAAATATTAAGACGGCACTCAGGTGGCGCTGCGGTAAAACACGTTAGCACACTGACATTCGAACGCATCGGTTTGAAACTCAGCTCTGCCATCTGGCTGGGCTGGGCGCCTACACAAATAACGATTGGTTTGTTGTTCATACAGGGTGGGAAGCTGGATAAGGAACTCTCTCATGGCTGATGCAATTATGACCTCTGCTGGCTGTTTGATGGCGCCTGCACAGAGATGGGGAAAGAGTGCATTGATCAGAGTGTGGCTCTCCGTACACAAAGCTGATCCACATATGAACTCGTCTCATGCAGGTGAAAAAAATGATGCAGTCGGCTGCTGCACACGTGTCAGGGGTGTGTGTGTCAGTCTCGCTCTCCTCAGTCAGAATGGGGATCTGCATCAGTGGAGAGGAAGCACAATGCAATTGGGTAATTGGACGTGCTAAAGTCGGGAGAAAAAGGGGAGAAAATGCATAAACAAAATAAAATAAATAAATAAATAAAGATTAAGGTTGGTGGATAGAAACATTTTTGTGAAGAGGTAGGGACAACTACATTTTTACATTTTCAGCATTTTGGAGATGCTTTTATCCAAAGTGACTCACAGTATTGTGACAGTATACAGTCTAAGCAATTAAGGGTTAAAGGCCTTGCTCAAGGGCCCAACAGTGGCAACCTGGCAGTGGTGTGGCTTGAACAAGCGGCCTTTTGATTACTAGTCTAGTACCTTAACCACTAGGCTACAACTGCCCTATAACTTAATGCTTATGGTTTTGGAAAACCTTAGAATCAGGTGTCCACATGCCTATAATGTAGAAAAATACACTCACGCAGCAATCGTGCAATATTATGTGCATCCATCCTTTCATTTATCTATCCATTCATCTACCTAACCAGCTCTAAACCAAGGCCAAAAGAGTGGAAAAGTGGGTTATAAGAACAAGGTCAGGCAGCAGACATTAGAGACAACAAAGCTACAGACCGGCAGAGGGCAACACAAACTCTGCACTGACCGCTATGATCACCAATCCATTCAAATGTCAAATCAAAAACTGTAGGATGACATTAAGTTGCTTACAAAACGTCCATGAAGACGCTCAGTCAGCCGATAGAACTGCTGAGATTAAAACCTCAGATCTCAGAGGTAATGGACTAGCATTACTTTACCACTGTGCCACCATGTTATTTTTTAAATAAACAAATTTAAAAAAAAAAATTTGAATTTACTATTTAGCAATGAAGCAGACAAACCTAGGGATGTAACGATGCACCACAAGACATTTAAAAATCGATTCACATGAGTAACGATTCAAATCAGTTTACATGTATAATGAATCGATATTCACTTTAAACAGCAGAGGGCACTGGCGCTATTTACCTGGCCTGGTTGACGTCACTACAGGGTTGCCAGGTTTGGAATTTTCCAGCCAAATTTATTTATGTGAGGATACTTTCTTTATTTGTATTATTCATGTATTTATTTAATGTGGTATTTATTTCATTTCAGCTTTTTTTTTTTTACACAAAAAGGGAAATGTGCAGCATTGTTTTGCATCGTTTGTACCTACCTTAAAAATAAAAGGCCATTCATTATTTAGATAAATAAAAGATAAGCACAAATACAGTATTTTATTTTATTTAAAATAATAAAAGGAAACTTTGTCCTAATTTGTCTTCAATTTCATTTTGTTTAAAAAGTCTGGAAAAAATCGTATCGTGAACCCAGTATCGTGAATCGCATCGCAGGTAGAGTGTATCGTTACATCCCTAGACAAACCTAATACAGATTAACATTTTAACCAACTTATAAATCATTCTTAATCAGCTCACTACCAAACACACACACACACACACAATCACTAAAAAAATAGTGATGAACATAGGAGTGATACAAAGCCATAATCTGTGCATCCTACCTGTCTGGTACTAAGCTAATGCTTTTCAAATACAATGAGGCATGTTTAAATAACACCATCATTTTATACACACACAGACACACACAAACGACCAGAGATACAGTCAGCAGCACTAAGCAGTCTCTTGACACTGCCTATTAAGATCAAATAAAAAAGCAAAATCAAAAGCACCTAGAGAAAGTGCTGTGGTTAAATGGATGTCTAGCGCTGTGCCTGCAGGCAAGATATGTAATAAAACAAGAACAGAGTGGTTAATAATCATTAAAAACTTCATTTAACTGCTCATTCTGGAGCTTTGTTATAACGGCAATAACGGATATCATAATCTGTCAAAATAGTCTGCCAGGAAAAGATCACATCAAGGAGGAATTTCAAAGATGAATCATGATAGGCTACTACAGCCTGTAGCCTGTATGTTCTCTCTTGTTTCTACAATGACAGTGCTCAGCTCTCTTATACAGATATGTGCAATATTGCAGCTGGATTAAATGCATACACTAAAATTCACATGCTAAAAATTTGACTAAATTGTTATATATACATATACATATGTACAGTACAATGAAATGCTTTATCTGCATATTCTCTGCTGGCGTCAGAGTGCAGGGTCAGCCACTGTACGGCGCTCCTGGAGCAGGCAGGGTTAAGGGCCTCGCTCAAGGGCCCAACAGTGGCTGCAAAGCAGAACCTAGATTTGAACCAACAATCTTCCGATTGTTCCAAAAAGCTCTACCTACTAGGACACCACTTTTTTTTGTTAGAATTAATATGTTATTATGATTATAGCATTTAGTTATTAGTATGATCATAAGTAATATACTGTATATATATATATATATATACACATATATACGTATATACTGTATATATACAGTATATATATATATATATATATATATATATATATATACACCATAATTTATTTAAAGGTTCTTGTGTACCTCCTGGAGGTGTTACAAATACTATCAGTGATTCCAACAGTGCCAGTTTGAGAACCCCTAATTTAAATTATTTGTAAAACATAATAATAATAATAATAATAATAATAATAATTTTAGTTAAGGATGTAAAACTTGCTAAATAAAAGCTGACATGAAAACATTTGTATTTCTTTCGCATTAGGATAGATTTCCGCATATATGTACATTTTATAATTCAATATTTTTTAATGGTGACACAGTGGCGTAACTATTAGAGTGGGTGCCACACAGCAGCATGAATTCCTGGGACGTTTGATCCTCAATTCCGCCTGCTCTCTGTTAGGAGTTTTGTACACGCTCTTTTCGCTCCTGTGGGTTTTTACTATTGAGTAGTTAAATTCTGTGTTTTCCTAAATAAATATTAAGAAGGTGGATCGGCTACTGCATTTGCTTTTAGGTGTGTGTGTGAGTGAGTGAGTATTTGATGCCTCACCAAGAGTGCATTCCAGCTGGTGCTGGACGCTGAATAGAATGAAGTGCTTAGTCGCAAGTGTTCGTTTCAGGGTAGACTTTTGCCTTCTGCTCTGGTCCCAGCGCAAACCTGATCAGGACAAATTGTCTACCTAAAGTAAAGTATAATTGATTATCATTTCATAATTTTTATTTAATTTTAATCAACTGGTCAGGGTTGCAGCTGGTGCGTTTATACTAGGAAATACTGGCTGCAAGACAGGAACACCCTGGACAGGGCACCAATACATCACAGGGCTCACCCCCCACTTTTCTGTCATTCTTAAATTATTCGATTCACCTCAAATCAGACAATTACCTCACACGCCCATGTGTGTTACTGAGAAATGTAGTTTTCATTTTATACTGATAAAAAAAGCAGAAATTCAGCAATCAATTCTTAAAAGCCAACAGGACGTATTAAAAGATAATGACTAATTATGCTAATTTGTAAAGTTGTGCTCTTTCTTTTCTTGGTCATTTTATTGCCCACACCTCCACCGGGGGAACAAACCATTCAGTATTCTTTTTCCTCTGTGTCCAGAGGAGGACGCAGTGTCCTAAATCGAGTAGAATTTCCCATTTAATCAGAGAAGTGACTACAAAGTCAGTGCTGCAGCTGTTTTTGCTGCCACACACGACCTTCATTAACCTTTTAAATGCCATCGGCGCCTTTAACAAAAACCTCTTATCAACAAAGCACACAAATAGCCAACCTTTCAAATCCAAAAAAAATCCTATACCAAATAGAGATATATCTGATTAAATGACTTTTCTTCATTTTTCTCTGTGCATACGATTTCATGAACTGAACATAAGCTCACTGAGCTTCCAGAAACACAGCAAACAAGCACAGCTACATGAAATTATTCATTTCTACTAATCTTTTTAATCCAGGTAAGATTCACAGTAGGTCCTGCACCACCCAAAATTACTGGGCAGAAGGCAGAAATCCACCCAGGACAGGCCACCAACTCATTCACTCATTCATGCCCAGCATTAACTATAATAGCCATTACACCTTTTGCACGTGTCGGGATGAAACCAGGGTACCAAGAGACATAAAGAATTCCCTTCTCCCCCACCAGCAGTAACTGGGGATGAGCATTGAAACTAGGATCCCAAGACCTATTTTACTGTCCTGCATCCACACCACCAGCTGCACTACCAAGTTCATGAAAACCACCAATCCATGAAATAGGTCAGAAGGAAAAAAAAAAACCTAAAACGTTATACAGCTCAAAATAGATGGAATAAAATATGTCTAGTGATTGGAAAAGCAAGGCACCACTACTATGAGAACACCAGCCTTCCAGCAAGAGACAAAAACCACGAGTTCACTAACCCCTATAATCCTGCTGTGTCCTCAGCCATGACGGTACTGCAGCTGAAATACAAAATCTTGTCACTTAACCTTACACACAAATTCATTTTATTTATTTCTTGGTTATGGCCACAGTAGGTCTGACACCACCCGGAAACGCTGGCACCATCTTGAATCTACATCTCACTTGTTTTCACCTGCATGCGTTTTGCAAGATGGAGTACTCAAAAAGAAACTTCTGCAAATGATAGAACATGCTTAACCTCCAACAGACAGTGACTGGAGGTGAGGATTGAACCTAGGTCCAGGATTCACTCCACCTGCTGCACAATCACGCTGGCCATTTTACACTATTTTACAATACAAATCAGAATGATGGACCGACACTCTCCATGGACTGTCCAATGTGTATTCCAGCTGTGCACCTGGGATTTCTGGGTACTGGATCCCCAACAACCCTTACCAGAATGAAGCAGCAGATAAATTAATGAACACAGGCAGAAAGAAATACTTCAACACAAAGCCTAGAATCCTTTTTTTCACCAGATATCTGATGAATGGTGGTGCAGCTGGAAAAGTGGGTGTCGTGAGATTCTAGATTTGATTCTCATCTCTAGACACTGCTTGTGAGGAATTTGGGCATGTTCTCCCCATGTCCACATAAGTTGATTCCTTTCACCTTTAAAAAAACAGGCAGATAGGCACAGAAATGTTATATTAAGTGTCATAACAGACCTTGCAAGGTCATTCATTCATTCATCTTCAACTGTTTAATTCTACAGACTATGCTGTAATTTGGAAAACACTCAATAACACGTAAGGGCAATTTGGAGCAGAGATCGTATGCACTGGTATGTTTAAAAACATGGAAGCAAACTGGAGAAACTAGAGATAAAACAAAAGGAACATGCCAAACTTTAGTCAATAACAACCAAAGGTGAAGAAAAACTGGACCCTTAAATCTATGCATCAATACTGCTGCAAAACTGCTTAATTTTGTCAGATTCAGATCTGAATTAGCTACTGACCAATACTGAAATCTGCGACAACAGGAAGAATTCTGTACAAACAATTTAGGGAGAGGGATTGTACGTAAGTAAAATACAGTTTTTGCAGACCTTTAAATATTACTGAGACCTTGTGCCATTATTGTCCACTAATTAAGACATTTATTTAAGGTGATTGCCAGGAAATGATGTTTTCATATTACATAATATAAATTAAAGTACAAAGAAAATGTGTCTGTATTATATTGGTGCTAGGGTGGTGTAGCAGTCTATTATACTTGTCCACCACTGCTGGGATCAGAGTTTGAATTTAAGTGATGCTACACAGACAATGGATTGGCGCCCTATGCAAACTGTTCCTGCCTTGGGTCGAATGTTTTTCAGAGGAACTGAACCTGCTGCAACCCTGACCAGTATAAAAGTGAAAATGAAAAAGCATTGTATTGTGCACTTATTAAATACCTATACTGTTTTATATTTCAATGTAAGGCTTTAGGTATATAGCAACTCAATATTATGAGCATGATGTTGAAAACATGATTCCATAAACTTTCTCAAAGCTTAACATTAGGATCTATTTTGCAAGCCTTATTCTTATAATTAGACATTTTTGCTTTGATGTTTTACTTTTAAACTTGCAGGCTCATAAATGACAACAAAAAAGCCAAATTAGCAAAACAGTGTGTCTCTGCATTAGCAAGACATGTAACAAACCACTAGTACCTTTGTTTGCTTTAAAAATGGTTTAACAGCTTGAGACATTTTTGCTGTTCTTGCAGATATCATTAACACTTCTGGGCTAGTAAAAATAGGTGATTAGTACAGTGATATATATACATATGTAGCAAAGTGTTATCACGGGTACAGATCTGATTTTTTATGTTCGCACAGTGAGTGTGTGTGTGTGTGTGTGTGTGTGTGTGTGTGGTGTGTGTTTGGGGGTAAGGGCTGAATTCCTGCAAATGTTTATTTTCTGTAAGTGAATAATTAAACCAAAAATCCTGTTAAATATTATTATTGTTATTATTATTGTAATTATTATCATTACAATATTATGTCTTATACAAATCTGTCAGGTCAAAAGATAAGGAATGCTTTTTAATGTTAATAATTTCTCCTTTTAGTTTGGTATGCAACATACAATTCCTTCATTTAATACAATAATATTAGAAACATTATCCAACTTTGCATCAACAGTTTAAGGAAAGCCCTTTCATGTTCCAGCATTACCATGTCCATGTGCATGCAAGGTTAATAAAGACATGAAGAAAAGCTTGATTTAAAGAAACCCCAGTGGGCTGAACAGAGCCCTGACTTCAGCCCCACCAAACAGCAACATCAGTTGAGGCTTTCTTACCATACAAATGCTCTTTTTTACCTAATGGGCACAAATTTCCACAGACACATTTCAAAGTGTTGTTAGAAACCTCCTATGAAAAGTGGTTGTTGGTATAGCTAAAAAGAGGTCACTCTATTTTAATATCATTTGTTTTTTAATTGAGATATCCCACAAGCTGATGGTCACATGTCCAAATACCTTTGACTATATTATGTATATATTTTAGACCCATTTAAAGGAGTTTAATTTGCTCTGACAAGGGTCACTTGCAAGTGTATGTAAACTTTAGATCTTTTTTCCGTAAATCATAATATATACATTCACTGGATGTCCTAATCACACCAGTAGGTTTAGGCACCGATATGGGACAAAAATGCCTAAAATGCAATCAGCCATTTCAATTAATTCCAAAGGTGTTCTATGGGGTTAAGTTCAGGGTTCTGTGCATGCCAGTGGAGTTACTTTACATCAAACTATTTATTTATTTATTATTTAATTAATAATTATTTATTTATTTGGCTATTTCCTGGCAATTACACTTTTTATTAATAATAAAAATTGAAATTAAAAATAATAATAATAATAATAATACATTGTAAATTAATATTAGTATTTTAATAATAACGAATAGTATTATTGTTAATACTAATAATAATAATAGTTATTATTATTAATAATTAGTAATAATAAGTTGTTATTATTATTAATAATAATAATTATTATTATTATTGTTATTATTATAAATACAGTATATAAAAATAATAATAATTATTATTATTTGCTTTTAGTTTTATTTTCTCTACAATGTTTGTTTAGTACTTCATTCTAGTATTCTTGTTTGATTAGGTGCATATCCAATCCTGCATCTTGTGTTTATACTTTGCTCCCATCTGCTTTCAAGATATTTGGTATTTCTAGTTCTTACGTCTTGATTTATCTAATTTTGTCTGTTAGTTTACTGTTCTTTTTTTCAATCGTCTCTATTTATGGTCCATTGGGGGGGAATGGGACAGTTTTTGGTCATAATGTTTAAGTCCTTTTTGCTGTAGTGTCTGTTTCATTTCCCAAGGCCACAGTGTTCAGGTACCCACCAGAACACTATCTCATGTTTCTGTTTTTAGGAAGTATATTTTCCAAATAGTGTTTGATTTAATTGGTTGGGTTTGAAGGGTTTGCGAACATGCTTTTGAGATTTGAGATCACTGTCCGGTCATGTCGTGTTTTCTCTATGTATTCCAGCACTATCAGGACTGCTTGCGCCTCTGCCCTGAATATTGTGCTGTTCCAGTAGGTTTGTCCTTACCAGGTGTTTCCTGCTACCACTGCTGCAGCTACTTGTTTTTTGCTTTTGTTTATGCATCTGTGTAGTTGGTTTGATGATTTGGGAATCTGCTCTTTATATTCAAATAATTATTAATGGACCTTACAGTGTGCACCAGGGTGCATTTTACACAAGAGGCTGAAATAGGTACAAAAGCAAATAAACAAGCGACACACATCGATCTGGAATTAAGACACCACTAGTTTTTTTATTATTATTATTATTATTATTATTTTTAAATCAGCATCTCTAAACGTACAACAGGCACTCCATTCCACTATCTCATTTGACTTAATGAGGCGCTGACTAAATGATCACCTTGAGCAAATCTTATTTAACAAGGACGAGTATAAAAAACACTGCTGTAGTCATCACTATTTTCTTATAAAAAAAAAAAAAGAGCAGCTGGGTGGCAAAAACAGCGCTAGTATTACCTCAAAAGTAACATTAACAAAAATTACATTTGACCATGTAAATAAAGTCAAGTATTTAGTAAGGAAACAAAGGATTCAGAGTTGACTTTACTGACGGGGAGAAAAGTAAGCATTGTTTCCATTCTAAATATTCCAAAGACAGCAGTTTAAAAACAAGGTCAAGCAGCACATATTGGAGAGAAGACTCATGACAGAAAAATGACTCTCCACTTATTTGAATGACGGCATCTGACGATATCATATATTTTTACAGGTTTCAGTGTACATTACTGACCCGGAGTAAATAAAACATAACATAACATAAACCAAATCCTAATGTAATCAGAATCAATCTGCTTACATCCAACCGCTTTTATGTTCTTCTTATCTGTAGCATTTGCCAATGACTAGATTAGTCCATCACACAAATGCCACGTCTCTATAATCCTGAAACACCACTGTTTGCCAAGTGGGCTGTAAATGTAATTGTTTTAGCCCTAAAAAGAGCAGAGTATATTAGAATAACACTGACTTATCCCTCCATCTCCATTATCAGAGATTAGAGCGGGAGGTTAAAACAATATACTGACGTCATCCAGCTTTGTAAAATTAATTGGGTCTGAATTCTCTTGAGTGCAGTGTATTGTTTAAAATAAAAAAAAGAGAAATTAATATACACAACATACATTTGTCATTAACCTTTAAAAAAACTAGCATGTTACTGATAATGGGATGGCAAATGTCTTAAGCACTAATTACAAAACCATTTAACACATTAGGAGGATTGGATCTTTTTAGGTGATGTAGTTTTTTTTCCCATTCACCATTTACTTTCCTTAGAATCAATATTACATTAATCCTACATATGAAATGTTTAGATAATTTAAAATTTATAGTGCAAATGCCTTTTTTGCAGTAAATATTTTTTTTCCTATGTTGAGATTATTTTATGTTAAGTTCTCTATTTGTTTAAAAATAAGCAATCACACACTTTACTATTTAAGCTTTGTGGAATTATTATTATTATTATTATTATCATCACTATTATTTGTATCATTATTATTATTGTTATTATTATTATCACTATTATTATTATCATTATTACTATTGTTATTATCATTATTATTATTATTATTATTATTATTATCATCACTATTATTATTATCATTATTATTATTGTTATTATCATTATTATTATTATTATTATTATTATTATTATTATTATCATCATTATTATTATTGTACATTTACCCTTTTTAACTCTTTTTTTATCTTATCTTACAGCCAATTACTCAATTCTAATCACACAACATGCATAGCACATTTGAGAAGTTAAGTTCTTCTAAAAACAAGACAACAAGAAAGACCTGAGACGTGACCACAAAGAAACAGTGATTTTAAGAAGCCATCCTGCCCATCACCATCACATGCCATCAGCTCAGATGGTAAATTGGCAATTATCATACACAAAAAGTGAGCGCACACGGTCCAACGTTCCTAGGCAAAGCTTAATGCTCTGTGACCGATTCTGTCACTTCCATTATGTAAATATATTTGACTCAGCACTGCACTATCTGTCTATTCTCAATTACTCCTGTTAATAATACAGCCGGATGCAGGACAGGCCCTCCGTTGTTGGTTCCAAGTCGGTTCTGCTGTCTGCGCATCAAACCACGAAGTTTATTTATGAAAAATCACCTGATGGTGTAGGTGATACGGATGTAGGAGCTTTTGATAGCATCCGGTTGGCTCTTTTTTAAATCCATTTTTTTTTTTTTATAGTAGAATTATTGTTAACTGTGGAGCTATTGCAATCATTACATATTTATCTAATTGCAATTATTTGGGTTTAATTTATCATTATCACTTGAGATATGCTTTAATGATTGTCAGGTTCACTGTTCACCACATTCCATGCACTGTCAAACATCAGGTTAACTGTCAAAGGATTCTATAATCACTCATATATAATTATTAAAATATAATAGCACAGGTTTGATTATTATTGTTAGTATGAAAAATGTATAGTTGTGTTTTTTTATGTTTAACAGCTTGTTATGCTTCTATATAATATTTGAATATATTGTGTCCCCTCAAAGCTAAAGTGTATTTCAGCAATGTGTTTGTTATGTCCTCACTGTTATTGTAGATTCCTATTGTTTTTGTGGTAATATGAAATAATATATAAAAATATCAGTGGCATGAAGTAAAATGTATAACAATGTATTACTATTTATTATTTTAAAATATTTACAGACCAAATTAAATGTAGTAAATCAAGATGATAACATTTTTAAAAAAGGCATTGTGTAAAATAAAATACACTTCCCACCTGTCGCTTGCTATGTATTCAGCCATTTGACAGTCTATCCCAAATTTCTGAAAAAAAAGGGTTCTAATCTTTTAATCTCCTTAAAAATAAAGAACTTTGATAAACAAATGTCTGTCACTCCAGTTGAACAGACAGAGGCAGCATGTCTGGGAGTGCAAGGTCTGATCACTGCCGTGTTATCACCCCTGAGGACCTGTCGTGCTGGCTGATAAGCAACCATCACACACATACAGGTTTAAACACCCCATGCAGACCTGTCACCTTGGACCCAGAGGTGTTCCTGTACCAGGCAGCCTTCATTTATTACCATGCCTCTGCGGGTGAAAAGATGAGGAAGCTCGGGCACGGAGGCACTCACTTTCCTCAGCCTTTGGTATGTTACCTCCTCATTGCTTGTGATTGGGAGGGATATTATGGAGCAAAAAATGCAACAGGTTCATAACTTATTAATTTACTGATTCTGTTGAAGTAAATATCTGGAAAAAAATCTGCAGGTGCTGCAGTTGTTGTAAGAAAGTTGTGCTTTTGTCAGTGCTTGGAGTAAAAATAGTGTAATGTCTTATATAAAGGCCTATTTTTTAAGGTTTAAGAGGTTATATTAATATGCACAGTAAACAGGCAGTTACGCTGTACAATGAAATTCTAACTTTGCTAATCCTTCACTCACACACAACTATGTATTGTAATTATCAGCTATGCATTTTTATATATTATTTATATATTATTTATATATTATTTCACAAAAAAAATTTTTTTTTAAACATTAAGAAATTTTAGAAATTAAGCATTGATTTTTTTTAATCTGTTTTAAATTACGGTATGTGCAGTATGATATTAAAATTTAAAATTTTTTGTGCATTTTATTTTTCTCTGCAATACACAGATTTTTTTTATCTTTATTTAATTAAGAAAAAGTCATCAAATGCCTATACTTTTAATTTTGTTGCTTTTGTTGGCACCATCAGTTAGATGCCCTTGCACTGAGGACACCTGACATTCCAGTCACAGCCATATTAACGAGCATTAATAAAATATTAAGTGCAGCTTTTATTATGATTTTTTTAATATTAACACTTAAAAATATACAATACAATTGAAATATTGTAATGATTTATAATAACCACGTGCTTGAACAGTATTAACTGGCAGTACCAGTCATAAAGGCTACAATCTAAAAAAAAATAAAGATGACAGAAAATGTGATTTACAGCATAGTGGAAACGATCCAGCTTCTTTATAGCATCATCAATTATTTGTTAAATGGCCGGTATTAAAAAAAAAGTACACTGGGGACCCAACATGGTACTTTTATAGTTTGATGAAGTTTTTCTTGGAAGAAAGAGTGTATGATACACAGCATGACGTTCTTAGTATAGGGATACTACTGTGATATTAAAGGTAAAACTTGTATTTACGCACGGTTTATAAAAAATACCAGATGTTCCTCATGGTCTTTAGATATAAAAGCAACAAAGAGGCGCTTTTAGTCTATTTTTGCATGGGAGCAAATATGAATAATACTACTACTAATAATAATAATAACAATAAACAACTATGATTTAACTCAGCACAGAAAGCCGAACGCGTGTCTGCGCGTAACGCGCTCAAAACAAGGCGCGCACAAACCATGGTGCGCACAAAAAGCAACAATAAAAATACACGCCAATATACGTGAAATGACAAAAATACACTCACACAGTAATTAAATAAAGGTAACTGTGCTTTATCATGCCAGTGCTGACTTCTTGTAGCCCTTTCAAATGTCATTGGGAGCGCACGACCCTATGCGTTTTAGGAGGAGGAATAAAAATGCGCATC
Source organism: Trichomycterus rosablanca (assembly GCF_030014385.1). NCBI lineage: Eukaryota > Metazoa > Chordata > Actinopteri > Siluriformes > Trichomycteridae > Trichomycterus > Trichomycterus rosablanca. The sequence goes on from NC_085990.1 coordinate 29,494,250, forward strand.
TCGTGAAAGAAAAAGCTCTGTACCTTTGCGTTTGGACCTTCTCCTCCTCCTCCGCTTGAACTTGCACCTGAGCTGAGCGCCTCCCGCACCGCCACTGCAGCTGTTACCCAGCACCGAGGCCATCAGAGCGCTCGGGCGCTTGGACAAGTTGAAGCTGTGGGTTTGGTGAAACTTGTTCAGGTTGGCTGAGCGCGGCGCATCGGTGAAGAATCTCTCTGTTCTCTTCTGTAGCGCCGCTGTGCGGAATCGTTCCACGTGTCCGCGTGTATTTTTGTTTAACTGCTTTCTGAACTCCCCTGTGTGCTGTGGGCGGATGTGTTTAGCTCACTCGATTTAAATCGTTTGCTCATCAGCGAAACACGGCCAGTTTTCACCAGCTTTCACATTGATTTCTTTTGGGCACCTTGAGCGTCCAATCGCACCGCGCCGCTGCTACATATTTTAATTACAGCCAATCAGAACGCGTTTAGAACTGTGACGTCATGACCCCCTTATATCACTCTGCCTCGAGTGCCGGTGAGTAAATGTACACCTTGGAAAGTAAGGTGTGTGATGTAAAAAATAACCATTAATTAATAAAAAAAAGTAATAAATCACCAAGGTAACCATTACATTTGATCTGATATCACTTTTCCTATTAATAATACGTTTTCTTAATAAATTAGAATGCCTTTAGAATCAGAGTCTTTATTTTCGCCAAGTACCAGATGTACAAGGCAGAGATGTTTACAAGTCACAAAATACGAGTCCGAGTCGAGTCACAAGTCTTTAGGCTAGAGCCCGAGTCAAGTCACGAGTCTTTAGGATAGAGTCCGAGTCAAGTCACAAGTCTTTAGGCTAGAGTCCGAGTCAAGTCACAAGTCTTTAGGCTAGAGTCCGAGTCAAGTCATGAGTCTTTAGGCTAGAGTCCGAGTCAAGTCATGAGTCTTTAGGCTAGAGTCCGAGTCAAGTCACAAGTCTTTAGGCTAGAGTCCGAGTCAAGTCACAAGTCTTTAGGCTAGAGTCCGAGTCAAGTCACAAGTCTTTAGGCTAGAGTCCGAGTCAAGTCATGAGTCTTTAGGCTAGAGCCCGAGTCGAGTCACGAGTCTTTAGGCTAGAGTCCGAGTCAAGTCACGAGTCTTTAGGCTAGAGTCCAAGTCAAGTCACGAGTCAATATAATATACTGTACATAAAACATATATTGCAAGTGTAGCATAGAAATAAACAAATAATATGTAAGTTCAGATAAAAAACAACAACAGATTAGCGACTGTATTACTGTATTACTCTGGTACATCTCTGTCCCATCTCTGGTACAAGAAATTTCTCTTGGTGCACGTGTCAACATATATACATCAAATTAAATAGAAGAAAAAGGAACACTACATACAACCCCAAATCAGATAATGTTTCGACAGAATGGAAAATGCAAATAAAATAAAAATGCAGTGCTCTTTACATGTACTTTGACTTTTATTTGATTGCAGAGAGTTTGAACCCATGATATTTCATGTTTTGTCTGCTCAGCTTTATTTCATTTGTTAATATACCTCCATTCCTGCATTTTTGCAAAACATTCCAAAAAAAGTTTGGACAGGTGCAATTCAGGACTAATAATGAGGTGAAAAAAACTAAATAATGACGTGATTCCAAACAAGTGATGTCAACAGGTGATTGTAATCATGGTTTGGTTCAAAAGCAGCATTCAGGAAAGGCTTTGATGAGCAAAGATGATCAGAGGATCTCCAGTTTGTCAACAAATGTGTGAGAAAATTATTGAAATGTTTAAAAACAATGTACCTCAAAGAAAGATTGGAAGGGTTTTGCATATTTCTCCCTCTACAGTGCATAATATCATTAAACCATTCAAGGAATCGGGAAGAATTTCAGTGCGTAAAGGCCAAGGGCGCAAGCTTAAGCTAAATGCCCGTGATCTTCGATCGCTCAGACGGCACTGCATGAAGAACCACCACTCAACAATAGCTGATATAACCACATGGGCAAGGGATTACTTTGGCAAACCTTTGTCAAGCACTACAATACGGAGTTACATGCACAAATGCCACTTAAAACTTTAAATGTTAACCATGCCCAGAAGCAGCGGCGACTACTCTGGGCTTGGAGGCATCTAGGATGGACCATCACATAGTGGAAACATGTATTGTGGTCAGATGAATCAGCATTCCAGGTCTTTTCGGAAAGAAATGGACGCCGTGTGCTCCGGATCAAAGACGAATAGGACCATTCAGACTGTTAGCAACAAGTCCAAAAGCCAGGGTCTGTCATGGTATGAGGCTGTGTCAGTGCCCTTGGCAAAGGTAATTTACACTTCTGTGATGGCAGCATTAATGCAGAAAAGTACACTGAGATCTTAGAGCAACATATGCTGCCTTCAAGACATCATTTTTTCCAGGGCTGCCCAATGCATTTTGACCAGACAAAACATGAAATATATCAGGTTCACACTGTCTGCAATAATATAAGAGTCAAAGTAAATGTAAGAAACTCTGTGTATTTTTTATTATTTGCATTTTCCATGCTGTCCCAACTTTTCTGATTTGGGATTGTATAAACACAGAATAAACAATACAATAGTGACATAAACAGTACCACATTAGACAAGTGTGCAGTGTTAATGTACAGTGCAGTACAGTACACTGACAAACTTCAAGTAAAAAATTGTGTGCTAAAGATTATTAAGTAAAGTAAGGTGCGTATGTACGTATGTGCATTGACTGTATAAGGGAAAAATGTCGGAGGTATGTGTGATGTGCAGTGTGTATGATAAAAACCATGTGCATTCTGTTTAAGCGGAGGGATGTGGGAATAGTCTTTGTTAAGTATGGTGATGGCCTGTGGAAAGAAGCTGTGGAGGGGGCGGTTGGTCCGAGGCTCTCACTCTTGGTCTTCGCTGGGATGAAAACGAGTGACCAGGGTGTGAAGAGTCATATATACTTTTGTAATATATACATATACAGGTGTACAGCTTTTTCTGCATATCCCAGCTTGTTTGGAAGCTGGGCTCAGAGTGCAGGGTCAGCCATTGTACAACGCCCCTGGAGCAGACAGGGTTAAGGGCCTTGCTCAATGGCCCGACAGTGGCTGCATGGCAGAGCTGGGATTCAAACTGTCAACCTTTTAATTGATAGCCCAAAGCCCTACCCACTAGGCTACCACTGTTCCTAATTTTAATTGTCTGGACATTGAGAAATACTAATTGTTGCATTTTTGCAAGTGCAATTTTTGTATATTCCTGCTATATAGGCATGCAACTTAAAACCCCTGGGGAGTACATTAATCTAGTCATTCTTTTTGTAAAAGGGGAAACTGTGTATTTGTTAATGTATCTTTATTAATAATGATGTTTCAACTATTGTAGATTACATTTCAAAATACAATACCTATAATACAATGCAGGGTTTTTAAAAGCTATCAGGAATTCTAAAAGAATTCATCAAACTTCAATAAACACATTTAATATATATAGGCTCTTAAGCATATGTTGGAGGCCACTAAAAGATCTAAATGTTCTTTACCATGTGCTTTTTAAGAAATCTTCACTTAAAACCTTTGCTTTCTTACTATCCTACAGAAATTGATAAACCAAGGAGTATTTACTTACTAAAAACCTGGTCCAAAAAAAACCCGCCAACAACAACAATCTTCAAACAATATCTAAAAAACTCGATTAACCAATGTTCCAAGTTTCCTTGATGTGGAGATAATGGCACTCTGACTGGGTTAATTACTTGAGCCATTGTAATATGCTACACAAGGCCCACTCATATTTCAATTTTTCTTCAGCACTTCTGAAATTTTATTTAGATTTTGGCATAATGCTTCCACTGGCAATTCAAGGCTAATAATGAGGTAAAAATAATAATAATGATGATGATGTGATTTTAAACAAGTGAAGTAATGAAATGTTCAAAAACAATGTTACTCAAAATTGGTAGGTATTTGTATATCTCTTCCCTTTACAGTGCATAATGTTATTACAAGAATAAAATAATCTGGAGAAATTTCTGGTGAAATTAACAACACACACATTTTTTACTTTATTTTTATTATTTATTATTTTTAATTTTTTTTTTTTTTGATATGAAGGTAAAATAAAGCAGTGTGGCTTTACAGTAGGACTGTTGTATATAGACAATCTTGTATTGTATCTTTTATATACAGACAATCTTGTATTGTATCTTTAATATACAGTGTATCACAAAAGTGAGTACACCCCTCACATTTCTGCAAATATTTTATTATATCTTTTCATGGGACAACACTATAGACATGAAACTTGGATATAACTTAGAGTAGTCAGTGTACAACTTGTATAGCAGTGTAGATTTACTGTCTTCTGAAAATAACTCAACACACAGCCATTAATGTCTAAATGGCTGGCAACATAAGTGAGTACACCCCACAGTGAACATGTCCAAATTGTGCCCAAAGTGTCAATATTTTGTGTGACCACCATTATTATCCAGCACTGCCTTAACCCTCCTTAATTCCACTCCTCCATGATGACATCACGGAGCTGGTGGATGTTAGACACCTTGAACTCCTCCACCTTCCACTTGAGGATGCGCCACAGGTGCTCAATTGGTTTTAGTCCATCACCTTTACCTTCAGCTTCCTCAGCAAGGCAGTTGTCATCTTGGAGGTTGTGTTTGGGGTCGTTATCCTGTTGGAAAACTGCCATGAGGCCCAGTTTTCGAAGGGAGGGGATCATGCTCTGTTTCAGAATGTCACAGTACATGTTGGAATTCATGTTTCCCTCAATGAACTGCAGCTCCCCAGTGCCAGCAACACTCATGCAGCCCAAGACCATGATGCTACCACCACCATGCTTGACTGTAGGCAAGATACAGTTGTCTTGGTACTTCTCACCAGGGCGCCGCCACACATGCTGGACACCATCTGAGCCAAACAAGTTTATCTTGGTCTCGTCAGACCACAGGGCATTCCAGTAATCCATGTTCATGGACTGCTTGTCTTCAGCAAACTGTTTGCGGGCTTTCTTGTGCGTCAGCTTCCCTCTGGGATGACGACCATGCAGACCGAGTTGATGCAGTGTGCGGCGTATGGTCTGAGCACTGACAGGCTGACCTCCCACGTCTTCAACCTCTGCAGCAATGCTGGCAGCACTCATGTGTCTATTTTTTAAAGCCAACCTCTGGATATGACGCCGAACACGTGGACTCAACTTCTTTGGTCGACCCTGGCGAAGCCTGTTCCGAGTGGAACCTGTCCTGGAAAACCGCTGTATGACCTTGGCCACCATGCTGTAGCTCAGTTTCAGGGTGTTAGCAATCTTCTTATAGCCCAGGCCATCTTTGTGGAGAGCAACAATTCTATTTCTCACATCCTCAGAGAGTTCTTTGCCATGAGGTGCCATGTTGAATATCCAGTGGCCAGTATGAGAGAATTGTACCCAAAACACCAAATTTAACAGCCCTGCTCCCCATTTACACCTGGGACCTTGACACATGACACCAGGGAGGGACAACGACACATTTGGGCACACTGTGGGGTGTACTCACTTATGTTGCCAGCTATTTAGACATTAATGGCTGTGTGTTGAGTTATTTTCAGAAGACAGTAAATCTACACTGCTATACAAGCTGTACACGGACTACTCTAAATTATATCCAAGTTTCATGTCTATAGTGTTGTCCCATGAAAAGATATAATGAAATATTTGCAGAAATGTGAGGGGTGTACTCACTTTTGTGATACACTGTATAGACAATCTTGTATTGTATCTTAGACAGTAACAGCACTTTTGCTATAGTACTGCAAATATTTATGCTTTGAAACAACTGTCTTTATTTAAGTAGCAGATTATTCAATTCAAATCGATAGAACAATGAAGTGAAATGATTGTAAACATATATTTACTGATGCTGACATTTTCCTACCAAAACAAAAGGTTATTTTTGTCCTGTCAAATATCATTAGGCTTCATTTGAAATATGAACTGCAACTACTCAGTGACATTTACAGAAAAAAAGTAAAAAAATGTACATTGAACAACAAAAAAGGCATATTTGCTGATGTCAGGCTGGTAGGTTATTTTAAAAGTGCTTTTTTGTCAGGACCATTTCTGGTTTGGGGTTGTAAAATAATGGTGACAAGAAAGACACCCTGTGCTTGTGGCCAGAAAGCTGTTTTCTATCGTCTCTAAAACTTATTTCATGTATTACATTTATTTTAAATTGCGTGAAAATCAGCAGCGTGGACAAAACTAAATAAAACATGGTGTTTTGAAATCTTTAACAATTATACACCGATCAGCCATAACATTAAAACCACCTCCTTGTTTCTACACACACTGTCCATTTTATCAGCTCCACTTACCATATAGAAGCACTTTGTAGTTCTACAATTACTGACTGTAATCCATCTGTTTCTCTGCATACTTTGTTAGCCCCCTTTCATGCTGTTCTTCAATGGTCAGGACCCCCACAGGACCACTACATAGTAGGTTTTATTTAGGTGGTGGATCATTCTCAACAATGGTGGTGGTGTGTTAGTGTGTGTTGTGCTGGTATGAGTGGATAAGACACAGCAGTGCTAATGGAGTTTTTAAACACCTCACTGTCACTGCTGGACTGAGAATAGTCCACTAACCAAAAATATATCCAGCCAACAGCGCCTCGTGGGCAGCGTTCTGTGACCACTGATGAAGGTGTAGAAGATGACCAACTCAAACAGCAACAATAGATGAGCGATCGTCTCTGACTTTACATCTACAAGGTGGACCAACTAGGTAGGAGTGTCTAACAGAGTGGACAGTGAGTGGACACGGTATTTAAAAACTCCAGCAGCGCTGATGTGTCTGATCCACTCATACCAGCACAACACACACTAACACACCACCACCATATCAGTGTCACTGCAGTGCTGAGAATGATCCACCACCTAAATAATACCTGCTCTGTGGTGGTCCTGTGGGGGTCCTGACCATTGAAGAACAGGGTAAAAGCAGGCTAAAACAGTATGCAGAGAAATAGATGGACTAGATAGATGGTCAGTAATTGTAGAACTACAAAGTGCTTCTATATGGTAAGTGGAGCTGATAAAATGGACAGTGAGTGTAGAAACAGGAGGTGGTTTTAATGTCATTGCTGATCAGTGTATACAGACAGTCTTGTCTTGCATATTGGACAGTAACAGCACTTTTGCTAGTGTACATTTCTAACCCATGTTTTGAAACAACTGTCTTTTTATTTAAGCAGCAGATTCCTGAAGTGAAATGATTGTAAACATATATTTACTGATAATTTTTCTACCAAAACAAAAGGTTATTTTTGTCCTGTCAAATATCATTAGGAATTCATTTGAAATATGAACACTGCAACTACTCAGTGACATTTACGGGGGAAAAAAGAGGTAAAAAATGTACATTGAAAACATGACATATTTGCTGATGTCAGGTGGGTCATTTTAGTCATTTTAAAAGTGCTTTTTTTTGTCAGGGACATTTCCATGCAAAAGAAAGTGTGTGTGTGTGTGTGTGTGTGTGTGTTAGTATGTGTGTAGGTGGGCCTGAATGTTGGAGGGTCCTTGGGGACGCTGCTTGCCGGAGGGCCACCCACAAATATCCATGTAAATTGAAGTTTAAGAGAAATCAATAACGGTGACAAGTTGCCAATGCTTCTATCTGGGGACAAAATGTTGTGGCAGGGTAAACCGTCCGCGCCCAGATACTGCCACAGGGTGTGTGTGTGTGTTTGTGTGTGTGTGCTTTACTTGTGTAAAAAAGAAAAGCAATTCTTCAAAATGAATTAGATAAAAAAAGAGGTTGCCAAAACAGCAATGAAAAACCTACACTCAGCCATCAGAGCTTAACCTGTGTAGTCAACACAGTGAACAACACAGTATGCACATCCTGACTATACAGTGATTATCACTAGGGCTTTAACCAGGTACATCTAAAATCTATTTTCCTAAAATTCTACCGACGTGTGGAATGTACGAACAAAGGCAATATCATACTGGACCATGTATACACAAATATACAAGTTGCATATTAGATTTTACCCTGTTTACAGCTGGGATATTTCACTATGGTTGCTTTTTGTCTATAGACACCAGGGAGTAGAAATAGCTAAACAGACCCCTGATCTCAAGGGTCAAACCCACAGCTAAAACAATATAAAGCAGATATGTGCAGGTGTGACTTTAATAAGGGCCAAATTATTGTTGTTGATGTTGCACAACAACTAAGGCTATGGCATCTGTAAGGTTAAAGACTTACAGGAGGGCTGTTGTACTGTAGTTCAAATAGCAGATAATTTTAACACTGGTAATTAAGGTAATACATTACAAAACACAGTGCTTGGAATTCCCATGCTAACCCTTGTTTATCGTTAAACGTGCCTACATTGGGAACAAGTGTTGCTACTGGTGGCTCGGTGGGTAGCACTGTCGCCTCACAGCAATAAGGTCCTTGATTCGATCCCCAGGCGGGGCAGTCCGGGTCCTTTCTGTGTGGAGCTCTGGGTTTCCTCCCACAGTCCAAAAACATGCAGTCAGGTTAATTGGAGACACTGAATTTCCCTATAGGTGAATGGGTTTGTATGTGTGTCTGCACCCCATCCAGGGTGTTAACCCCCCTCCTCCCGCATGACCCTAAATGGATAAGCGGTTAAGAGAGTGAGTGTTGATACTGGACGCTGGGGCAATGAAGGAAGGTCAATCCTTTTCTCACCTAGATCATGTGGATCTATGGGGACATATGCATTGATGATTAACTCTTCAACATACAGGAGTTTAAGGACCTACTGGTAACATCATGGTACTAGTTACTACAGAACACCATGGGTGGTCATAATGATTTGGCTCAACAGTGTATGTCACAGTAGCGTTTTTGTGAGGTGGTAAAAAAGCAGAATACTGGTAGATGAGCAGAATACTCAGGAAAACCCCCACACAGACATGGGAAAAAAACCCCATAAAAAGTACTGAAGCTAAGAATGGAACTCAGGTTTCCAAAACTTGTGTTTATGTGTGACATACACTCTCAGCTGCACTGTGTCACCCTATGATGGAATACGCTTAAAGTAAATAGTGCAACAAGTGCAAAACAGGATCAGATTTGGCAGAGCATGATTAGAAACCTCTTTGTTTATGTCTGTGCCAACATGCCAGGGATTAGAATGCATGCACACAGCATCTGGTTTTAACCTGGCACTCTATCACTAATTACACTAACAGCAAAGCTGTCGAAATCCTTCGTGCTGTTGATATTTGATAAAGAAATCCAAGGAGCCCATGGCCGATGGCAGAACGTCTGTACTATCTTTCTCAGTCTGTCTATCAACTGTTGCTGACTTTCTTTGTTTGATTTTTTTCAATGGAGAACAACTAGATGATTGATGGCATGCACACATAATCTTGCTGCTGCTGACTGTAATATACTGAGGAAGGAATGAGCACCGTCCACGGAGTTGGCACCATTACAGACGATGCATTGCATTCGGAGGGCATTATTTAGTTAGGAGTTATGTCATAAAATGCGGACGACAAGCTTTCAGTGCACTCAGCGTGTGTAGTGATAACGAGTGAAATTTAAGAAATGAAACAGAATAGGGCTATATAGCTTGAGATTACTCCGGTGTACCTCTCAGCTGTCATTCTTTATCATCTAACAGTTGATTTTTCTTGCTTTCGGCAGCAGAACACATTTGTACTTTAACGCTGTAGGGCAGCCCTTCATCATTTCCTTATTCCCGAGCACTCACTGCTACATGTAGTTTGTCTTCGCTGCATCGCCTGTCATTACTGCTCCCTGTTGCACATGCACTGACTTCATGTGGCATTCAGACACATGCTTGATTTCTGTACAGAACAAATAAATGTGTGTTTAAATATACACTGATCAGCCGTAACGTTAAAACCACCTCCTTGTTTCTACACTCACTGTCCATTTTATCAGCTCTACTTACCATATACAGTGGGGTCAAAAAGTATTTAGTCAGCCACTGATTGTGCAGGTTCTCCTACTTAGAAAGATGAGAGAGGTCTGTAATTTTCATCATAGGTACACTTCAACTATGAGAGACAAAATGAGGGAAAAAAATCCAGGAAATCACATTGTAGGATTTTTAAAGAATTTATTCGTAAATTATGGTGGAAAATAAGTATTTGGTCACCCACAAACAAGCAAGATTTCTGGCTCTCACAGACCTGTAACTTCTTCTTTAAGAAGCTCTTTTGTTCTCCACTTGTTACCTGTATTAATGGCACCTGTTTGACCTCGTTATCTGTATAAAAGACACCTGTCCACAGCCTCAAACAGTCAGACTCCAAACTCAACCATGGCCAAGACCAAAGAGCTGTCGAAGGACACCAGGAAGAAAATTGTAGACCTGCACCAGGCTGGGAAGAGTGAATCTACAATAGGCAAGCAGGTTGGTGTGAATAAATCAACTGTGGGAACAATTGTAAGAAAATGGAAGACATACAAGACCATTGATAATCTCCCTTGGGGTCAAGATCTCATCCCGTGGGGTCAAAATGATCATGAGAACGGTGAGCAAAAATCCCAGAACTACACGGAGGGACCTGATGAATGACCTGCAGAGAGCTGGGACCAAAGTAACAAAGGCTACCATCAGTAACACACTACGCCGAGAGGGACTCAAATCCTGCAGTGCCAGGCGTGTCCCCCTGCTTAAGCCAGTACATGTCCAGGCCCATCTGAAGTTTGCCAGAGAGCATATGGATGATCCAGAAGAGTATTGGGAGAATATCATGTGGTCAGATGAAACCAAAATGGAACTTTTTGGTAAAAGCTCAGCTCGTCGTGTTTGGAGGAAGAAGAAGAACCCAAGAACACCATACCTACTGTGAAGCATGGGGGTGGAAACATCATGCTTTGGGGCTGTTTTTCTGCAAAGGGGACAGGACGACTGCTCCGTGTTAAGGGAAGAATGAACGGGGTCTTGTATCGTGAGATTTTAAGCCAAAACCTCCTTCCATCAGTGAGAGCATTGAAGATGGAACATGGCTGGGTCTTCCAGCATGACAATGATCCCAAACACACCGCTCGGGCAACGAAGGAGTGGCTCCGTAAAAAGCATTTCAAGGTCCTGGAGTGGCCTAGCCAGTCTCCAGACCTCAACCCCATAGAAAATTTGTGGAGTCCGTGTTGCCCAGCAACAGCCCCAAAACATCACTGCTCTAGAGGAGATCTGCATGGAGGAATGGGCCAAAATACCAGCTACAGTGTGTGCAAACCTGGTGAAGACTTACAGGAAACGTAAGTCATTGCCTCTGTCATTGCCAACAAAGGTTATGTTACAAAGTATTGAGTCGAACTTTTGTTATTGACCAAATACTTATTTTCCACCATAATTTACAAATAAATTCTTTAAAAATTCTACAATGTGATTTCCTGGATTTTTTTTTCTCATTTTGTCTCTCATAGTTGAAGTGTACCTATGATGAAAATTACAGACCTCTCTCATCTTTCTAAGTAGGAGAACCTGCACAATCAGTGGCTGACAATACTTTTTGGCCCCACTGTAGATGCACTTTGTAGTTCTACAATTACTGACTGTAGTCCATCTATTTCTCTATATACCTTTTTAGCCTGCTTTCACCCTGTTCTTTAATGGTCAGGACCCCCATAGGACCACCACAGAGCAGGTATTATTTAGGTGGTGGATCATTCTCAGCACTACAGTGACAATGACATGGTGGTGGTGTGTTAGTGTGTGTTGTGCTGGTATGAGTGGATCAGACACAGCAGCGCTGCTGGAGTTTTTAAATACCATGTCCACACACTTTAATGTTATGGCTGATCAGTGTATATACAGTGTATCACAAAAGTGAGTACACCCCTCACATTTCTGCAGATATTTAAGTATATCTTTTCATGGGACAACACTGACAAAATGACACTTTGACACAATGAAAAGTAGTCTGTGTGCAGCTTATATAACAGTGTAAATTTTTTCTTCCCTCAAAATAACTCAATATACAGCCATTAATGTCTAAACCACCGGCAACAAAAGTGAGTACACCCCTTAGTGAAAGTTCCTGAAGTGTCAATATTTTGTGTGGCCACCATTATTTCCCAGAACTGCCTTAACTCTCCTGGGCATGGAGTTTACCAGAGCTTCACAGGTTGCCACTGGAATGCTTTTCCACTCCTCCATGACGACATCACGGAGCTGGCGGATATTCGAGACTTTGCGCTCCTCCACCTTCCGCTTGAGGATGCCCCAAAGATGTTCTATTGGGTTTAGGTCTGGAGACATGCTTGGCCAGTCCATCACCTTTACCCTCAGCCTCTTCAATAAAGCAGTGGTCGTCTTAGAGGTGTGTTTGGGGTCATTATCATGCTGGAACACTGCCCTGCGACCCAGTTTCCGGAGGGAGGGGATCATGCTCTGCTTCAGTATTTCACAGTACATATTGGAGTTCATGTGTCCCTCAATGAAATGTAACTCCCCAACACCTGCTGCACTCATGCAGCCCCAGACCATGGCATTCCCACCATCATGCTTGACTGTAGGCATGACACACTTATCTTTGTACTCCTCACCTGATTGCCGCCACACATGCTTGTGACCATCTGAACCAAACAAATTAATCTTGGTCTCATCAGACCATAGGACATGGTTCCAGTAATCCATGTCCTTTGTTGACATGTCTTCAGCAAACTGTTTGCGGGCTTTCTTGTGTAGAGACTTCAGAAGAGTCTTCCTTCTGGGGTGACAGCCATGCAGACCAATTTGATGTAGTGTGCGGCGTATGGTCTGAGCACTGACAGGCTGACCCCCCACCTTTTCAATCTCTGCAGCAATGCTGACAGCACTCCTGCGCTTATCTTTCAAAGACAGCAGTTGGATGTGACGCTGAGCACGTGCACTCAGCTTCTTCGGACGACCAACGCGAGGTCTGTTCTGAGTGGACCCTGCTCTTTTAAAACGCTGGATGATCTTGGCCACTGTGCTGCAGCTCAGTTTCAGGGTGTTGGCAATCTTCTTGTAGCCTTGGCCATCTTCATGTAGCGCAACAATTCGTCTTTTAAGATCCTCAGAGAGTTCTTTGCCATGAGGTGCCATGTTGGAACTTTCAGTGACCAGTATGAGAGAGTGTGAGAGCTGTACTACTAAATTGAACACAACTGCTCCCTATGCACACCTGAGACCTAGTAACACTAACAAATCACATGACATTTTGGAGGGAAAATGACAAGCAGTGCTCAATTTGGACATTTAGGGGTGTAGTCTCTTAGGGGTGTACTCACTTTTGTTGCCGGTGGTTTAGACATTAATGGCTGTATATTGAGTTATTTTGAGGGAAGAATAAATTTACACTGTTATATAAGCTGCACACAGACTACTTTTCATTGTGTCAAAGTGTCATTTTGTCAGTGTTGTCCCATGAAAAGATATACTTAAATATCTGCAGAAATGTGAGGGGTGTACTCACTTTTGTGATACACTGTACATACTGTACTGTAGTGGTAGCTAAGCAGTTAAGGTAAAAGGCTGTTAATTGGAGTAATTGGAATTGGAATTGCTTGCAATGCTTACTTGCTTATTACTTATTAGGATTTTAACGTCACATTTTACATTTTGGTTACATTCATGACAGAAATGGTAGTTACTCAGTACACAAGATTCATCAGTTCACAAGGTTATATCGAACACAGTCATGGACAGTTTAGTATCTCCAATTCACCTTTGACTGTGAGAGGAAACTGGAGCACCCGGAGAAAACCCACACAGACACAGGGAGAACATGCAAACTCCACACAGAAAGGACCCAGAGCGCCCCACTTGGGGATCGAACCCAGGATCTTCTTGCTGTGAGGCGACAGTGCTACCCACTTATATATATTACTGCAGTTGTAGTTAAGCAGTTAACGTAAAAGTAACTTACAGTGTAGACCAGTTCCAGCCTGACCATGCAAATAATATGGCGAAAGTCAGAGAGACTTGACCTTAACAACATTTAACAATCTTGAAGTTAATTGGACTGTTGATTGTGAGCCATACCATCTTGTTCAACCGCTCAATTAGCAAATTTGGTGCACAGACACACTTTAAAATCTTATGAAAAGCCTTCCCAGAAAAATCAAAGCTGTTATAGCTGCACAGGGGAGGTAACTCTGTATCAATGCATATGATTTTTGAATAGGGTGTCCAACAAACAAATGGACAATAAGCTTATAATAGTTATAATATTTGTATATGAATTGGAAGTATGTGAATTATGTGTCACTCATCCATGCATTTTTATAGCAAATATACTTAAACTAAAAACAGAACGCATTATTAAATATAAAAGAAGTAGCACATCTTTTTTTGTAATACACATTTACTAAGCTTTTAATATGATATACCGTTTTGTTTGGCTCTAACACAGCCCCTCTCACTGTGCACTAAATGTGCTCTTGTTTTTCATGACAGATCTATTATGTTTAATGATATGATCATTTCTTGTTCTTCTGAGTGGGCCTGAAGGACTATTTATTCAACACAGTACCCTGGAGGAATGAAAATCATTCCGTGTGTGTGTGAAGAGGCAGGAGTACGGCATGAGAGAAGCACTGTCTAGTGCCCATAAACATAATGCTATAAATGTTAATAAAATTCCAATCACTGCCTACGATCCCACAAGTAAAACACATCACACTGCTGGTGCCTAAAGAGTCACTTGGCTGGAACTTGTTAACAAAACAGAAAAATAAATTGATCCCAAGCTGCTAGTATTCAGAGCGAAATTGACATGAAGTATGCGTTTTAAGAGTACTGGGTCTTAGGTAAAACTAATAAGATGCAGGAAGTATATTGCATAACATACAGTTTGGGTAAAAGTTCAGGTTAAATCTGATACTAAAGTTCAAAATATGCATTAGTTTCATTAACTTAAATTCTACAACTAATAATAGCAAACTGATGTAGTATATCTTAATATTAGTATAATATATAAATAGAAAACTGATTTAATAGCAAGCTGATTTATTCACTGGGTTTATAAATAATTAAAACCCTTAAATGACTAAAATTACACATTTTTATATTTTAGTTTGTCATTAAAAAAAAAAAAAAAAACTATTTAAAACTCACTCACTAATTAACCTGACTGCATGTCTTTGGACTGTGAGAGGAAACGTGGACATGGGGGAGAACATGCAAACTCCACACAGAAAGGACCCAGACTGCTCTACCTGGGAATCAAACCCAGGACCTTCTTGTCGTGAGGCGACAGTGTTACCTACCAAGCCACCGTGCTGCCCACTAATTAGAAAAGCATTCATTCCTATCCTGGCCAGGGCTGCAGTGTGTCTGATTTATTGGGAGAAAGGCAAGAAACACCCCGGACAGGTTGTGAGTCTGTCACAGGAAAAACACACACACACACATTTTGTTTAAAAAGGCAATTTTCAGTACCTCCAATTGGCCTGACTGCATGTATTTGGACATGTGGGAGGAAACTGGAGCACCCAGAGGAAACAGGGAGAACATACAAACTCCACAATGAAAGCTAGGGAATCCATCCCAGGACCTTTTTTGTGTCATTGTGTTTTTGTATGTTGTTGTACTGTAGCACTGGTGGACATGGGAGGAACGTCACCAATGCATATAATCAGTGATCATTTAATTACGGCATTTCTAATCATTAAACAGAGCAAACTTTATTTAAAGTTTATATTTAAAGTTTATATTGTAATTGAAACATAAGTGTGTCTGTCATATAGAGCAGGTGTATGAAGAAATTATGGAGTTCAAGATGAACTGAAAAAAACTTCTGGGTGGCTGTGGCTTCCGGGTGGCTCCACCTGAACAGCCACTCTCCGTTACAGTGACAGGCTGATCGCAGACTTAGCTGTGTTCTTAAGAGGCCAAGTACTCTGTAAGGCTTGCCGGCCAGAAAAGGCAGGACACAATTGCATAATATTATCATAAAATTATTAAGGTATTTCCAGAAGTCATAGTCGTGGTCTATAGCAAAGGTCAGTTGTCAAGCAGTTAGAGCATTACAGTGCAAATCCAAAATCATTGCCACAAGTCAGACAAGGAGATCAATAGACGACATCAGAAACAGGACAAGAGACAGGACACAGAAACTGAGTACCAAAACAAGTAGTGGCACAATGTCCCAGTTTTCTGGGGTTAGGCACGCCAGTAAATTCACAGTAGGCGCAGAGAAATTGCGAGTAGCTTGGTTGGGGTGCTCACCCATGCAGTGCTGGAACCTGGAGGGACAGAAAGTTGCCTTACTGTCCTCCTTTCTGAAAGCTCAGTTTGTTACAGACAGCAAAGATAGAGCCTGTCATACTGTGACATCCAGTTCTTATTTCTGCTCTTTCTCTTTACTATCCATTTGCGGAGATCCATCTGGTCCATTGGTATTTCATTTTTATGTTTTACCACTGTGTTATTCTGGCCCTAAAATCATTGACCATACCTCTTTTAGACATAACCAAATGTGTCTGATAGCGTAATTTGCCGCTGCACTCGAGCTTCCTATTATATTATTATAATACATTAATATACACTGATCAGCCATAACATTAAAACCACCTCCTTGTTTCTACACTCACTGTCCATTTTATCAGCTCCACTTACCATATAGAAGCACCTTGTAGTTCTACCATTACTGACTGTAGTGCATGTGTTTCTCTACGTACCTTTTTTTTATACCACCGCAGAGTAGGTATTATTTAGGTGGTGGATCATTCTCAGCACTGCAGTGACACTGACATGGTGGTGGTGTGTTAGTGTGTGTTGTGCTGGTATGAGTGGATCAGACACAGCAGCGCTGCTGGAGTTTTTAAATACAGTGTCCACTTACTGTCCAATCTGTTGGACACGCCTACCTTGTTGGTCCACCTTGTAGATGTAAAGTCAGAGACGATCGCTCTATTGCTGCTGTTTGAGTTGGTCATCTTCTAGACCTTCATCATTGGTCACAGGACGCTGCCCACGGGGCGCTGTTGGGTGGATATATTTTTGGTTGGTAGACTATTTTCAGTCCAGCAGTGACAGTGAGGTGTTTAAAAACTCCATCAGTGCTGCTGTGTCTGATCCACTCATACCAGCACAACACACACTAACACACCACCACCATGTCATTGTCACTGCAGTACTGAGAATGATCCACTGCCTATTTGTTACTCATTTGTTACTTTGTTTCCATTATTTTGGCTAATGCTTTTCTTTTCTCATTACTCTTTTTGTTTGTGGCTTTTTAGCCACAGTGTTTTTCTATTCATTGTACATGGGCCTATAATGAATTAGAAATAATGTACATTTGAGTGGTTAGCTGATTTGATTTTCAGTTGGAGAGGACAATGATTAGCTTACAATAATTACATATTTATGAACACTAAATATATTTACAGGTTATTTATGATTAATATTTTATATTTGTTCAGTTCTGTCATATCCCCAACAAAGTGAACTGAGGACCTAGGTGTGTGTGTGTGTGTGTGTGAGTGTGTGTGGATATTGACTTTTAAGCTTTTCTAAGGATTAAGCCAATGCCCCCTTATCTGCTGCTCAGCCTCCTCACATGGGGCTTCCAAGAGACCTTCAGATCTGCCTCCATCTCCTCTCTACAGACATTTCACTTTACACACACACAACACACACACGACACATACACACACCAATCCTAATCTAACTGTCCATAACCTAACACACAGTTACACAGGAAGCACAAACACACACTGTACAAACACATTTACTCTAGCTCAACTCACTCAAGAGCAAAACCCAATCTCCAAACCCAGTCTGTCAGTCTATTTTCTTCCTGTCCATACCCTGTGAAGCTTTATCATTGGGGGGTTGTGGGATTGGTGTGAGGACAGACAAGGCTCAGGTCCAGGTAAGTACAGAGATGAATGTGATGTGTGACTTCCTGCTCTTTGAACACATCACTTATATCTGCTTCAGCTTGCCCAGTGCTAGCAGGAGACCAGCTCAAAGCTATGGCTGAAACCGCTCAATCATAAAAGCTCCTTCCATGCTAAAAACTTAAAGAACACACTTAAAATAGAACTGAACAAAATCTAAAGACTTTCTAAAAGTTTCAGATTTCAGATTAAAGCTTTTTTTATTATTAATTTATATTTTACTTTAAAAAATTAAAAAGATTACAAATAATAAAAAAATGTTTAAATGATGTAAAATTTGTTTATTTGAACATAATGTAGAAAAATGAAATATATACGTATATATATATATATATATATATATATATATTTATATATACACCGATTAGGCATAACATTAAAACCACCTCCTTGTTTCTACACTCACCGTCCATTTTTTCTGCTCCACTTACCATATAGAAGCACTTTGTAGTTCTACAATTACTGACTGTAGTCCATCTGTTTCACTACATACTTTTTTAGCTCCCTTTCACCCTGTTCTTCAATGGTCAGGACCCCCACAAGACCACTACAGAGTAGGTATTATTTGGATGGTGGGTCATTCTCAGCACCGCAGTGACACTGACATGGTGGTGGTGGTGTGATAGTGTGTGTTGTGCTGGTATGAGTGGATCAGACACAGCAGCGCTGCTGGAGTTTTTAAACACCTCACTATCACTGCTGGACTGAGAATAGTCCACCAACCAAAACATCCAGCCAACAGCGCCCCGTGAGCAGCGTCCTGTGACCACTGATGAAGGTCTAGAAGATGACCAACTCAAACAGCAGCAATAGATGAGCGATCGTCTCTGACTTTACATCTACAAGGTGGACCAACTAGGTAGGAGTGTCTAATAGAGTGGACATTGAGTGGACACGGTATTTAAAAACTCCATCAGCGCTGCTGTGTCTGATCCACTCATACCAGCACAACACACACTAACACACCACCACCATGTCAGTGTCACTGCAGTGATCCACCACCCAAATAATACCTGCTCTGTGGGGGTCCTGACCATTGAAGAACAGCATGAATGGCTAACAAAGTATGTAGAGAAACAGATGGACTACAGTCAGTAATTTTAGAACTACAAAGTGCTTCTATATGGTAAGTGGAGCTGATAAAATGGACAGTGAATGTAGAAACAAGGAGGAGGTTTAATGTTATGGCTGATCAGTGTATGTATATTTTATATATACAGTGTATCACAAAAGTGAGTACACCCCTCACATTTCTGCAGATATTTAAGTATATCTTTTCATGGGACAACACTGACAAAATGACACTTTGACACAATGAAAAGTAGTCTGTGTGCAGCTTATATAACAGTGTAAATTTATTCTTCCCTCAAAATAACTCAATATACAGCCATTAATGTCTAAACCACCGGCAACAAAAGTGAGTACACTTCTTAGTGAAAGTTCCTGAAATGTCAATATTTTGTGTGGCCACCATTATTTCCCAGAACTGCCTTAACTCTCCTGGGCATGGAGTTTACCAGAGCTTCACAGGTTGCCACTGGAATGCTTTTCCACTCCTCCATGACGACATCACGGAGCTGGCGGATATTCGAGACTTTGCGCTCCTCCACCTTCCGCTTGAGGATGCCCCAAAGATGTTCTATTGGGTTTAGGTCTGGAGACATGCTTGGCCAGTCCATCACCTTTACCCTCAGCCTCTTCAATAAAGCAGTGGTCGTCTTATAGGTTTGTTTGGGGTCATTATCATGCTGGAACACTGCCCTGCGACCCAGTTTCCGGAGGGAGGGGATCATGCTCTGCTTCAGTATTTCACAGTACGTATTGGAGTTCATGTGTCCCTCAATGAAATGTAACTCCCCAACACCTGCTGCACTCATGCAGCCCCAGACCATGGCATTCCCACCACCATGCTTGACTGTAGGCATGACACACTTATCTTTGTACTCCTCACCTGATTGCTGCCACACATGCTTGAGACCATCTGAACCAAACAAATTAATCTTGGTCTCATCAGACCATAGGACATGGTTCCAGTAATCCATGTCCTTTGTTGACATGTCTTCAGCAAACTGTTTGCGGGCTTTCTTTTGTAGAGACTTCAGAAGAGGCTTCCTTCTGGGGTGACAGCCATGCAGACCAATTTGATGTAGTGTGCGGCGTATGGTCTGAGCACTGACAGGCTGACCCCCCACCTTTTCAATCTCTGCAGCAATGCTGACAGCACTCCTGCGCCTATATTTCAAAGACAGCAGTTGGATGTGACGCTGAGCACGTGCACTCAGCTTCTTTGGACGACCAACGCGAGGTCTGTTCTGAGTGGACCCTGCTCTTTTAAAACGCTGGATGATCTTGGCCACTGTGCTGCAGCTCAGTTTCAGGGTGTTGGCAATCTTCTTGTAGCCTTGGCCATCTTCATGTAGTGCAACAATTCGTCTTTTAAGATCCTCAGAGAGTTCTTTGCCATGAGGTGCCATGTTGGAACTTTCAGTGACCAGTATGAGAGAGTGTGAGAGCTGTACTACTAAATTGAACACACCTGCTCCCTATGCACACCTGAGACCTAGTAACACTAACAAATCACATGACATTTTGGAGGGAAAATGACAAGCAGTGCTCAATTTGGACATTTAGGGGTGTAGTCTCTTAGGGGTGTACTCACTTTTGTTGCCGGTGGTTAAGACATTAATGGCTGTATATTGAGTTATTTTGAGGGAAGAATAAATTTACACTGTTATATAAGCTGCACACAGACTACTTTTCATTGTGTCAAAGTGTCATTTTGTCAGTGTTGTCCCATGAAAAGATATACTTAAATATCTGCAGAAATGTGAGGGGTGTACTCACTTTTGTGATACACTGTATGTATGTATATTTTATGTATATATCCTGGCTCTGAGTAGGTGGCACTTTTGAGAAATGTATGAGAAATGTATAAAATATCAATTCCTTAGGGCAGAGTGTAATAATGATGTAGGGTCTCCCTTCTGCACCACAGGCATTACCTGCTCACACATCAGTTTATGAATGCAAATTCCACCTAAAGGATCAAGAAAAAAATAAAGTAGAACAGCTACAATGTTTGTAGCTGTGGGTTATTACTATGAAATGTTATTATTGTTGTTGTTCTGTTGTTGTTATTATTATTTTTATTAGTATTATTATTACATTTAATTATTATTATTAAGGGACAGTGGTAGCCTAGTGGTAGCCTAATTGAAAAGCTGAGAGTTCAAATCCCAGCTCTACCATGCAGCCACTATTGGGCCCTTAACCCTCTCGGCTCCAGGGAAATCGTACAATTGCTTACCCTGCACTCTGACCCCAGCTTCCAAACAAGCTGGGATACATGATGAAAGAATTTCATTGTACTGTACGTCTGTATATGTATCCATGGCATATTATTATTATGGCGTTCTATTTTTATTATTATTATTATTATTGAATTTTTCTTTTTTTTTGTTTTTGTTTTTTGTTCAAGGTTGTAATAGGGAAACACTGGGCGCAAGGCAGGAATACCCTGGACAGGTCACCAATCTGCCACATGGCCATCCCTCCTCAGACATAACTAATTACATGGAAACTAATAATAATAACAACAACAACAACAAATTTGTTCCTTTTGTTTGCTGTTAAATACCCATGTGTTCTTGTGAACATAGGTATTTATGGCTGCTCTGGCATGATCCTGGCATTTACAATTCTCATGGCAAATTAGGTTTATTAGCAAATAATAATTAATAATACTAAATTTAATTTACAAACTTTAAGATGTTTGCAATAAACAAAGAGCAATCAAACAAGAGCAATTTAAATAGCTACTAAGATAACAATATAACTAATATAAGTAATATAACAATATAACTAACATAACTAAGTGTTTTCTCCAAATTTAACACAAAATGCTGTACTGCAGCATGAGTACTGAGTACTGCAGTTTTGGAATTATTTAACCTCTTGTATAGAATCCCTCACAGGAGCACACCTTTGTTAATCGAGTGTTGTCTTAAGCTTATTTAATTAAGACATAATTGCCTCACACAAACAAGGAAAAGGATAGCAAAGACACTGAATGTTCCTAGATACAGTTAGAAGCATAGTTTACAGGTTCAAAGTTAAAGGACTGCACATGTGTTGGGAAAAATGCAAAAAAAAGTAATTGTCTGCTAGCTGGTGCACGTCTCTCTGTTTACATGAGTGATAGACTTTATTTTGTCAGGAGGCTCGCTTTGTACTCGTCTTTTACCTCACTGTTTTATGCAAGTTCTAGTGCTTAGTTATGAGCCAGCACTGCTCCCTCCAGTAGCCTCCAGCAGTCCTTACTATACGATCACAGCAACAAAAAAAAACATCTCCTCCACCACACAAGGTAAATGTAATTTCTCCCCAGTAGTACAATACACCAATTTTTCTACATTACCTTTTTACATATCTATTTATGTTGTTCATTTTACTATTTATCATATGTGCATGTTTAGCACTTTGTTATCGTCTATTTTGCATTTTATGGGCCAGTGCTTCTGGTGTTAAAGGTAAAATAATTTTTAAAATTGCATTAGTGACATTTTGGGTTGAATTTGGAGAAACCACTTGGTATAGTAGTTGTGTTAAGCTATTTTATTTGCACTTGGGGTTAAATAATTTTGATCGCCGCTGTAGACAAAGAAGATAAAGAGGTTGGTAACTGTGACAACAACACATTAAATTTGGGCTTTTGCACAAACCATGCAAAGAGCACTGTCATAAATCTACAGCGATTGACTGAGTGTGGCAGCAAGGTGTGGGGCACAGCTGAATCACTGCAGCAGCGGGACATGTAGAAAGGACTGAGGTTAATTTGAAATGACAGTCATTATGGCGTCGACGGCAGAGCAGGGCACCAGACATGAAACTCAATATGTGTTTAACATTTCAGACAGAATGTTCTCAGTGAGAGAGGGAGTGTGTTACTGCAGAGAGAAGCAGAATGGAGAGGACTGCAAGAAACACACTATGACTGAAATGACATAAAATAAAACTTTGCTACGCCCAAAAAGCTTCTATATGCAATAATACTGTAGTGTAAGCTATTTTTGTACAGAAACTTACAGAGACTTAGAACAAACAATCCTTTTGTGGCTTTTATTAGGAGGTTCTTGTAGGCAGGCAGGTGTACTGTGCAGGCAATGTACCAACCACAGAACAAAATGATCCCAAGGTGACCTAATAACATCCGAGACAAACTAACGGTGTATGGGACATCCCTGTGCTGTACGGCAGCTTGCAGGTTGCTTTCATCATCTTTAGTAGAGCCTACTCTTTCTCCGGGAAGATTAGCATGGTTCTTTGCAGGTGATCCCACTTTTGACACCAAAGTATTATAATTAAGGCCCTACCTAGTTCACGGCCGTGAAAATCGCGTCCCGGATCGCAAAATTTATAGTTAGTTTCCCGTAAAATATGCAATTTACTTTAAAAATCATTTAATGTGTTTAGCGATTTAACATTTTCCATTTACGTAGCATATGAAATATGAGGCGCAATATGCAATTTGAGGCGGTCCAAGCAATCATACGACACCATATTTAAGTGTAACAAACTTTTATGTGGTGTCGTGTGCTACAGAAAAGTTTTCACTTACTAAACTAACAATGGGCTGAGGCAGCACAACCCGCTAGCATGAAAGCTAACATCTACCTCTGAGTCCAAAAAATGGTTAAATTGTCACTGACGATCCTAATTATGCTTTGAATAATTTGTATGAACTTGTTGCTGATAACAGTCTGGATGGTCCTTTTCGTCTTTGGTCGTCTTTCGTCTTTCACCTCATTACTAGCCCTAAATTGCCCCCGTCCCAACTTTTTTTGTAATGTGTTGCAGGCCTGAAGTTGAGCAGACAAAACATGAAATATCATGGGTTCAAACTGTCTGTAATCAAATAAAAGTCAAAGTAAATGTAAGGAACACTGCATTTGTATTTTATTTGCATTTTCCATACTGTTTTCTGATTTGGGGTTGTACACTTCTTGATCCAATATAATAATTAAGCACCTAGGACCTTTATTTTCTACCTTTAGCCTGGTGAATTGTACCCACTGTGACCCTGAAAAGGATAAAGTGGTGGTAAAACATTACTGCATTCCTGTTGGTGTGATTTGGTAGGTTATTTTTCAGAGTTTGGAAACTATATTTTTCTATATAAAAGTTAATTGCTCCTTCACTTTTATACCTTATAAGCTTAAATAAATGATCTATATGTGCATACTGGGAAATCCTGTTAAAATTGTAGGCCTCTATTGATTATCTAGTCATAATATATTAAAAACTTTTGGGCAACACAATAAAATAGGGGCAAGACAAATTAAAATATGTAATATATTCATTTACATTTACCAGATGCCTTTATCCAAAGCAACTTACAGTACTGTGACAGTATACATTCTGAGCAATTAAGGGTTAAGGGCCTTGCTCAAGGGCCCAGCGGCGGCAACCTGGCAGTGGGGGGGGTTGAACCAGCAACCTTCTCATTACTAGTCCAGTACCTTAACCGCTAGGCTACAACTGTTCTTGTATTCAGTATTTAAATCAATGTTCTTTGTTGAGTGATTTGTTTGATTTTAAATCTGAACTGCATCTAAATAGATGTCATAAAGCATTATTAATTCCCTAGCCTACAACAATAAGTGTATTATGTGGCTTCAGCATCAGAGTATCTTATCGTACATAGACAGAAAAATATAGTAAGATGGTGTAAATTAAAGCAGGGTTTAAAAAAGAGTGGCTAGTGATGTGACAATACAAATCAACGTCACCAGGTTTGTAAGCATTGGTAGTTGTGCTGCCTGTGGTATTATGGGCTTGTGAGAAATACATGTTCACATGCATGTGCAGATGAATAGTGCTGTAGGTGCAGATTATGTCTGAACTAGTCAGACATAATCAGAGCAGCCACAGGGGTGCAGGTGGAACATCTGAGTGTATTTGTGTCTTGTAATAGGGAGAGCTCTGTTAGGTTTAAGAGTTCTAAGCTGAGCAGCTAAACCTGTCTCTATAAAGCAAAGCAGTGGTACACAAATAATATTATTCATATTGGTAATCTTCTTTCGGCTGTTCCTGTTAGGGGTCACCACAGCGGACCATTAATCTCCATCTTGCCCCGTCCTGAGCACCCTTTTTTATCCCAACCACCTGCATCCATAAACCTCATTTTTGTCTTCCCTTTCTCCTCCTGCCTGGCAGTTCCATCCTCAGCACTCTTCTCCTGTTATAACTCTCATCCCTTCTCTGCACATGCCCAAACCATCTCAATATCTCCTCCCTAACTCAAAAAAACCCTACCTGCACTGTCCCTCTAATATACAGTACTCGTTCTTTATCTTGTCCATCATCGTCAATCCAAGTGAGAATCTCTGCATCTTCATTTCTGCCACCTCCAGCTCCCTCTCCCGTCTTTTAGTCAGTGTCACTACCTCATGACCATATAATATAGCATGTCTCACTACTGTCTTCTGAACTTCACCTTTCACTCCAGCAGATACCTTCTATCACAAATCACTCCACCCTGTCTGCACTCTCTTCCTTACCTCACTACCACATTCTCTCTTACTTCATCCAACTCGCCCACTTCCATAACCTCAACTCCTTGTAACTTCACCTTTCCACCACACTCCATGTAATCCATTTAACTCCTGCTAACTTTCATTCCTCTTCTCTCCAATGCATACCTACATCTCTCAAGACTCTCCTTTACCTGCTCCCTATGCTCGCTACAAATCACAATGTAATACATGAGCATATTCCATTGAGACTCCTGCCTAACCTCGTCCATCAGCCTGTCTGTTGTGAAAAATAGGACTGGATGGAGCTGACCCCCTTCCACTTGGTCTCTTGCACACATAGTATGTCAACCCTTCTCCTCTCCATTATATGAGCTATCTCTCTCCCTTTACCAGTCATAATGCCCATGTTCAACCTTTCTATTGTCATCTCCACTGTTATACCCTTCCTTCTCTCTATGCTATAGAACTTTCTTTTCTCCTCTTTTTCTCCTCCTTAACCCAACAGTAGCATACACCGATCAGCCATAACCTCCACCTCCACACTCACTGTCCATTTTATCAGCTCCACTTACCATATAAAATAACTTTGCAGTTTTACAATTACTGACTGTAGTTCATCTGTTTCTCTGCATGCTTTGTTAGCCCCATTTCATGTTGTTCTTCAATGGTAAGGACCCTCACAGGACCACTACATAGTAGGTATTATTTGGGTGGTGGGTCATTCTCAGCACTGCAGTGACACTGACATGTGTGTGTTGTGCTGGTATGAGTGGATCAGACAGTAATGCTGATGGAGTTTTTAAACACCTCACTGTCACTGCTGGACTGAGAATAGTTCACCAACCAAAAGCATCCAGCCAACAGCGCCCCGTGGGCCGCGTCCTGTAACCACTGATGAAGGTCTAGAAGATGACCAACTCAAACAGCAGCAAGAGATGACCG
This sequence comes from Trichomycterus rosablanca, assembly GCF_030014385.1. Taxonomy (NCBI): domain Eukaryota; kingdom Metazoa; phylum Chordata; class Actinopteri; order Siluriformes; family Trichomycteridae; genus Trichomycterus; species Trichomycterus rosablanca. The sequence continues at coordinate 29,520,593 of NC_085990.1, forward strand.
ATCATCTCTGACTTTACATCTACAAGGTGGACCAACTAGGTAGGAGTGTCTAATAGAGTGGACAGTGAGTGGACACGGTATTTAAAAACTCCAGCAGCGCTGCTGTGTCTGATCCACTCATACTAGCACAACACACACTAACACACCACCACCATGTCAGTGTCACTGCAGTGCTGAGAATGATCCACCACCTAAATAATACCTGCTCTGTGGGGGGTCCTGACCATTGAAGAACAGAGTAAAAGCAGGTTTAAAAAGTATGTAGAGAAATAGATGGGTTACAGGCAGTAATTGTAGAACTACAAAGTGCTTCTATATGGTAAGTGGAGCTGATGAAATGGACAGTGAGTGTAGAAACAAGGAGGTGGTTTTAATGTTATGGATGATCAGTGTAGTTTACACCAGTACCTAACTGACCAACAATACTGGAGGCGGGTATTGGGTTATTGTTAATCCAGGCCTCACAGATTGAGTATGCAATTATGCTTTTTGGTCTGCATATTGCATTTGGCACAGTTTGTCAATGGATTGATGGATGAAAAGAAGAATGGAAGTAAAGTTATCCATATGAATGGACAGAGGGATTGGTGTGTGAAGGGACAGATAGAATGATGTCTGAATAAATTAATAGCTCACAGACAGAAGCACATGTGCTTATAAAATACTTTTATAAAGAAAAATTAAAACAAATAATTAGATTAATAGATGGATGGGAGGATGGTGTGATGGATGGATGAATGGTTTGATAGATAGTTGGACAAATAAATACATGAATTGAACAACTGTACAGTTTAATTTAATTTCAGCCTAATGCAATTTTAGTTTTTAGTTTAGTTTAAATATAATGTAATTTAGATTAGTTTAGTTTACAGTACAGAGGTAATTTTGAACAACGATTTCACTTCCTCTCACAGTTTAGAGAGGGTGAGAGAAGAGAAATATTAAAAGGAAATACATTTGGACACAGAAGAAATGTGCCAGACTGTGATTAAATGTATTTTACTACAATGCTTGATCCATATTTGTCTTTTTACTTTAAACTGAACAGTCACATCAGTTTCATTTCAACTGTAGTGAGTTAGTGCATGAACACAGTCTCATAAAATACAAGGCCGATCGTATTTTGTGCAGAGCACAGTTTTTTTACAGCCATGCAGTGTGCACTATTACCAAAACCGAAGACAATTTCCACTTTACTGAGAAGCCATCTGTCAGGTATGGTGTCTGTTTGTGTGTGATTGTGTGTGTGTGTGTGTGTGTGTGTGTGCCACGGTTAAACATTATTAACTGCAGTGGTTATAACCTGATGATGAACCAGGGACAAGGACAAGCTGAAGGGGAAAAGCAGAATTGTTGACACTGCTGCATAACATAACATGAAATAAACAATATAAGCAGAAAAAAATGTGTAAACAATACAAAATATTTTATTTATTTATTTGATGTGGTTTTGTACAATTTCAATTAAGATTTACTTTTATATGAATTAATGAGTCATAGGTTGGGCTAAAATTGTAAATGTTTTAGCTTGTAGTAAAACCACATAAAATAAATAAATAAATAAATAAAAACCGACATTGTGCTCCCAAGACAAAAAGGACCATCAGAAAAAAATGCAAAAGCAAATGACTGTCATGGTATGGGGGTGCACTGGTGCCCAAGGCATGGGTGACTAACATACAGTATGCATGAAGGAAACAGGTACCATTGACACAGAGGTGTATGTTGGGATTTTAGGGACACATGTGCTGCCCTCAAGGCTACTAAGTATAACTCACTGGTAAATACACATTTATTTTAGCAAGACAATACCAGGCCTCAATGTGCATATGCTACAACAGTGTGGCTTCTTGGACATAGTGTTTCTACATTCTGACACCTTTCTACCAGAACCAGCATTAACTTCTTCAGCAATTTCAGCTACAGTAGCTCATCTGTTGGATGAGACCACAAAAGCCAGGCTTCGCTCCCCACGTGTATCAATGAGACTTGGCCGCCCATGACCCTGTCGCCGGTTTACCACTCTTCCTTCCTTGGACTACTTTTGATAGATACTGACCACTGCAGACCACTGTGGGAACACCCCACAAGAGCTGCAGTTTTGGAGATGCTCTGACCCAGTCGTCTAGCATCACAATTTGGCCCTTGTCAAACTCGCTCAAATCCTTACGCTTGTCAATTTTTCCTGCTTCTAACACATCAACTTTGCGGATAAAATGTTCCCTTGCTAACTAATATATCCCACCCACTAACAGGTGCCGTGATGAAGAGATAATGTGTTATTCATTTCACCTGTCAGTGGTCATAATGTTATGCCTCGTTGGTGCATATGGTGCATCGTACACTTATGCTACCAGTCTAACACACTAGCACAATAACACACTAGCACACCACTGCAGAGTCTTCAAACTTGCGAGCTTGATTCTCAGCAGAGCCACTGACCTGGCCTCGCATCCACACAAACACAACTGGCCATATTTAAAGGAGGAGAGGTTAGACAGGGTCTCTTACTGCTGAGATATGCAATCTCCGGGACTGGTCCAAGTGCCTGGACCACGTGAATGGCAGCGTGGCTGTCCGTATACAGCTCTGTGTAGCAACCCAGCACTGGCAGGTGAATAAAAAGTAGCCACAGTTTGGAGGGGGCGTGAGGTGATCTTGGTGTCTTCGATCAGATTAGGGGTCGTGCAAGTGGCAGCAGATTCACAACTGAGAGTCGGAAATGAGATTTAGACTGTCTTTTATTTCTTTGTCTGTTTAGGTGATCACATACTGTCTCTATAATATTCATGTTTGGTCTCTGTGGAGGTCAGTCCATGACTGACAGTGTTTTATTAGCTGTTTTTGCCTCCAAGTATGATTTTACTGCATTAGTAGTGTGCTTGGAATCCCAATCGGGCACTTTCCAGAAGGAAAGACATGATAAATTAAAACCTATTTGTAACCACTGGCAGAAATGCAGCCCTAAACCAGGACAGACCCTTCACTATGTTTTACTGAAGGCCACAAGCATTGTTCATCTTTTGTAAAAGTAGTGTTTTGGCTGCTATCCTTACAAAAAGCTTCTACGGACTGTTAACGGTCAACTTGGCTTTCCGATGAAGCTGCCAGCTGCTGAGCCAGGTCCTTGCTGGACTTTTTCCAGTCTCTCTCGAAGAAACTCTGAGACACTTCTCATCTCATCACTTCTCAAGGTTTTTTGGCCTTCCAGTCCTTTTTTTGTCCTTGGTCTCTTGTGATTCTTCTTTTTTTTTTATAACAGCTTGAATACCACATCTTAAACATCCAGTGTATTTGCTGATTTGTCTTTGAGAGTGGCCTTGCTGATGCAAAATTTGGATTTATTGTCTGTTAAACTTTGTGATCTTTGGTATTTTGAATGGAATGACGTGAATGAAAGTTAGTCTTAGCATACTTCAAATGAATTGAACTCAGACAACATGTGCCAGGTTGCTAATGGTTGTAATATTGCCATTTAGGTCCCCATTCAAAAACCATGCTATTTAACAACAACCTGAATCCAGCAGCTGAGTCTGATATTCAGTCAGACTGTCCATCTGTCAATAAACGTAACAATAACAATTTTTCTTCATGATTTAACATACCACATTTTTCAGTGACTTATTTCTCATTGTATTATACATCCTTACTGGTCAGCCTTAGAGCCATTTCAGCATGAACCCTCATTTCTCTACACAGTTGCCAGCAGGCAGTGAGTGTACTTGCCTAATTGCACTACATGAAATGAAATCAGTCCCTAAAGACCAGACTGTAAACTTCATTTTCACAGTGAAGTGCAGTAAACAACTATAAAGGTGAAATTTTGTGGCCATGCCAAAAAAGATTGTTTACTAATGACAATAGTTAATTAGCAGATTTATATTCTTGCCCAAAAATGCATTAATTTTCATTCATTCTTTTAAATGTTTTAAGTACAGATTTCTAAAACAATTTAATGGTTAGAGTTAAGCAATTATACATTTGCACATAATGCAAATGTACAATTTAAAAATACAATATACAAATTAAAATATATATTTACATTTACAACCCCAAATCAGAAAAAGTTGGGACATTATGGAAAATGCAAATAAAATAAAAATGCAGTGTTCCTTACATTTACTTTGACTTTTATTTTATTGCACAGTTTGAACCCAAAATATTTCATGTTTTGTCTGCTCAACTTCATTTCATTTGTTAATGTACCTCCATTCTTGCATTTCAGGCCTGCAACACATTCCCAATAAAAAGTTGGGACAGGGGTAATTTAGGGCTAGTAATGAGGTGATAAAACTAAATAATGATGTGATTCCAAACAGGTGATGTCAACAGGTGATTGTAATCATGGTTTGGTACAAAAGCAGCATCCAGGAAAGGCTGAGTCTTTGATGAGCAAAGATGATCAGAGGATCTCCAGTTTGTCAACAAATGCGTGAGAAAATTATTGAAATGCTTAAAAACAATGTACCTCAAAGAAAGATTGGAAGGGATTTGCATATTTCTCCCTCTACAGTACATAATATCATTAAATGATTCAAGGAATCGGGAGGAATTTCAGTGCGTAAAGGCCAAGGGTGCAAGCTTAAGCTGAATGCCCGTGATCTTTGATCCCTCAGACAGCACTGCATCAAGAACCGTCACTCAACAATAGCTGATATAACCACATGGGCAAGGGATTAATTTGGCAGACCTTTGTCAAGCACTACAATACAGAGTTACATGCACAAATGCCACTTAAAACTTTACTGTGCAGAAGCGGCATTGACTTCTCTGGGCTGGGAGGCATCTAGGTTGGACCATCACATAGTGAAGTCCAAAAGCCAGGGTCTGTCATGGTATGGGGCTGTGTCAGTGCCCTTGGCAAAGGTAATTTACACTTCTGTGATGGCAGCATTAATGCAGAACAGTACATTGAGATCTTAAAACAACATATGCTGCCTTCAAGACAGGGACGTCCATGCATTTTTTAACAAGTCAATGCACAACCACATGCTGCACACATTACAAAGGCATGGCTGCAGAAGAACAGGGTACAGGTACTGGACTGGCCTGCCTGCAGTCCTGACCTGTCCCCAATAGAGAATTTGTGAAGACTTTTAAAATGAAAAAATGTGACAACGACGACCCCGTACTGTTGCACATCTTAAGACATGTTTGCCAGAAAAATGGGACAAAATAAAACCTGAAACACTAAATCGCTCTGTATCCTCGGTGCCAAAACGTCTATAAAGTGTGGTGAACTTGTCACATGTAACTTATCACATAATTACATGGGCCACTGCCATCTGAAAGAACAGGTTTGATTTGTGCATGTCCACAGATTCATTGAGGAACTCCATCAAAAGTTTGATAGTTCATCCAGGGGGATGGAGGCGGCTTTTCGATTTCTTTGTATTCAGCAGGGCCATTGCTTGGTGCCAGACTACGCAATGAAATCTGCACACTAGCCATTAAAGTGGCTGGAATTCCAAGGCTCTCATTGCAGCCTTCCAGGAGGGGTTGTCATAAAAATGACGAATAAAATGGCCACTAGAGAACCACCAGCATCTCTAGACCAATTATATGAACTGGCCTTTTGTCTAGACAACTGCTTCTAGGAGCGCGTAAATGAGCTAAGCCTCCCTGGTGGCTAGAGTTGAAGGGCAGTCCTCTAGACCACCGTGTTTGTTCTGCCACTTCCAGCATTTAGGAGATTTTAAAAGCCAATGTCCTTCCCAGGAAAGGGGACCTGGTCAGTCTTCCTTTGGGGTCCACTCTGCCAACAAGCATTTCTGAATGATGACATAAAGGGTCTACCAACTTCGGGTGCACAACCAGAGACAATTGATATGTCAGTGGTACACCTGAAAAACCACGACTTTAAAGATGTATTTAGCAAGTGTAAGGTCCAGATCATGCCCCTCATTGCTCTTTTGATTGTGTGATTAACCTTCTGGGTAACACCCCACTCTGAGGCCGGTTGTTTGCTCTATCCACTCCTGAGTAGAGGGCAATAGGTGCCCACACCCTGGGATTTATTCACCCTTCCACCTTGCCTGCTGGGGACAGAACCCTACAATGCATTGATTACAAAGGCTGAAACCGTATTGCAATCAAAGTTTGGTATCTGTATCCATCGCCTTTGAGATGCTGCTACAGTCTTTCATTTTCATGTAATTGGACATGTGCAGTGCCCACATCCTTGTTAGGGTGAGGCATGGGGACAAATGGATGGCTCCCAGTATCCCGTCAGGCGGCTATGAATACAGAGTGATGCCCTTTGGTGTAATGAATGATGGCATTGGTTGGAAGGGGCTAAACATCAGTTCCTGGTCAAAAATCCCCACCGGGCTAGACAGGCACTGTTTTTGGCTGGTTAGACTTTGTCCTGACATATCGACCTGGGTTGAAGAACACAAAGCCAGACCTTCTCTCCAGACAATGGGACACTGCAATGTCTTCCTCATACAGTAAGCCTGATATACCAGTTATTCTGATAGTGTCTGCACTGTAATGACATCTTGAGGAGGTTATCCGGAACACACAGCAGCACAAACTTGATTTCGTGTACATTATTTGTAATCAAGTTAATCAGAGCTAGAATCTTTCAATGGAGACATTCCTCCCCACTTGCAGGACATCCAGGGGTTCTAGGACCCTAGAGTTTCTGCGGCAACACTTTTGGTGACTAACCAGGGACAGGGATGCACAGGTCTACATAGGCACCTGCAAAACGTGTCCTCAAAACAAGGAACCTCATTCTTGGCTGGCAGGGCTCTTGCATCCTCTGCTGCATTTGAACTTGGTATAGTACCTCCGACATCAGTTCAAACACTTTATAAAGCCTTGCCAAGCACTGTGAAGCTTTGAATTTACCCCCTTTTTCAGCTGCAGGGTTGTGCAGCCATACCTCATGCAGCTCTGCCCGACACCTCAGAGTTCATGCTAATTTCTGGCACACTCTGTCTACCTGTTGCTGCTGCTGACAACGTTTGTGCACTGTGTCCATTATGACACCCAACTCACGTACATATTCCAAATAAATGTAAGATTAGTCCACAGATTCAGGCAAGGACCCGAAGACCAGGTACCCCAAAACAGCAGAAAAAGTCACCAAGCAGACAATCAACAGTGGTCTGGGCACTCTGGTTAGGAACCATCTATGTCTCGGGCCACCCTAACCCAACGATGTCTCAATAGTCCATGTCCTCTAATACGTAGTGATTCCATTTTTGTTTCTCTGGAAAAGGCCAGAGGAAATTCAGAGGCACCCACACCATAACATACCTGGACTGGTTGAAGTGGTGCATGGGACTTTTTGGTGGTGCTCCTTCTTTGCCAAATACTGGCACAAACAGTAAAGGGTTTTGGACACCCCAAAATCTTTCACTCAGGGCCATGTACAAAATGGCAGCTGCCAATTATCAATGTCTGAAACCAGGCTCACAGCAATGGTACAGCTTCCAGTCCTGACAAGTGCCATCTGCGGCCACTGAAATGCCATCTCTGTCTTCGGTGTCCACTCAAATGCAGTACTTTTGGTTGTGAGCTGGTTCAGCAGGGCAGCAATTTCAACAAATCCTTTGCCGAACCGCCTGTAGTATGATGCCAGTCCCAGAAAACTCTGCAGCTGTTCCAGCTTGGTTGGTGTTGGCAAGCGATGTACTGCTTTTACTTTGGCTGGTCATTGGCCACTCCCTCACTGCTCACAATGTATCCCAAAAAGGGCACTTTATGCTGTTACAAGTTGCATTTTTCAGGTGTAACTTGAGACAAACAGAATGGACGACAACAAATACCTGCTTCAAGGTATTCGGGTCTTCCTCAAATTCAGGCTTGTGTACTGGGAGGTTTTCATACAGAACACTGGTTCTGGAAAAAACCCACAAGCACAAACTCCATCAAGTGCTCAAACATCGTAGTCGCATTACAAAGTCTAAAGGGCGTAAGTCTGAACTGCCATAGACTCTCACCAATGGTGAGTGTGGTCTTTCCTTTAGCTTTAGGCATAACTCATTAAAGCCAATAAACAACTTTCAAATTTAGATTTACAGCTCAGTGGTTAATGGAGTAGTGATCAGAAGGTTACTGATTCAAGCCTCACCACTGCCAAGTTGCCACTGCAAACTCATTGTCGCTTAGGATAAAAGTGTTTAGTGACTCAAAAATGCTTTAGGTGTATTTATTAATTATTTATTGATATTTTTTTTGTATTGATAAATGTATTTAACATAAACATCATTTGCTTTTAGTCACAAAACATTGCTGACTATTAAGTTTAGTTTTATCTTACTGTGTTTCCAGTCTTCGAGAGATTTTGCCTGCCAGCTGATTCAAAAGCTATATACAAGGATACAACAGGGACAGAAACTGATTCAGAAAATTGCAGCAACCTTGTTGGACAAGGCACTCTGGTGCTGATATTTTTGTCAAATGATAGTAAGGAATATTAAGGTGTGTATTATCAAGAACTCTACACCCAACAAAATAAAGTCTTCCACTTCTGAGATGTCTGAATCAAGCTTTGGCTCAACTGCATCAACTGTAATCCGAGATACGATCCCTAGCAAAATACATAGAATTGAGGATACACCCAATGCAGTGTCTTCTAAACAGTCTTGATTTTCACCTTGAAGCTTAGATTTCTTAACACTTCAACATTTTTGTGTTTTCTATTAAATGATTGCACAGATGCTAAAACACACACATTTGATTTCACTTTTTTCTTATTTTATTATTAACACTTTAACATGATGCTGCAAGCTGGAACTCAAACACAGGTGTTTAATTCCCTGGCATCTAAAACAGTGCAAAGGAAGATTTGTCAAGGATCTGCACTGCCACCAAATAGCCCTAATGACTTTTCTCCAGGATGCCCAGGTTTCCAAAGGACTGTTAATGTTGAAACGCAGCTTGATGGGGATGCTTACAGAGAAACACTGTCCTCCCTCAACTATATCACAGACAATTCCCTGATTTTCCAGACATTACGAGAGACCTTTCAGCACTGTCAGATGCTTGTTTTTTTACCCAGGCAAAAGTGCTGCTATCCTCAGCACCTTGCCAAGAATTGTGGTAAGTTTGGAATTGGATGTCCATAATGGCTTGGATTGGATGACACAGCCCCATACCATAACAGACCCTGGCTTTTGGACTTGTTGCTGATAACAGTCTGGATGGTCCTTTACATTTTTGGTTAAGAGCACACAGCGTCTATTTCTTTAAAGATTTAAAATATTGATTTGTCTGACAACAATACACATTTCCACTGTGATAATCACTTCCAGATGCCCTGAGAACTCGACACAGCTTCTGGACATGGTTAACATAAGGCTTCTTTTTTGTACACAGTAAAGTTTTAAGTGGCATTTGTGAATATAATTGCCAAAGTAAACCCTCACCCATGTGGTTATATGTGTCAATTGATTAATGACAGTTCTTGATCCAGCAAAGTCTAAAGGATTGGAGATCATGGGTGTTCAGCTTAGGCTTGCACTGTTGCCCTTTATGCACTGAAATCTCTTTAGATTCCTTATTTAATAATATTATGCCCTGTAGACGGAGAAACATTGTTTTTGAACATTCCAATGTTTGAACACATGCACATTATTTTTATAGTACTTTATTTTATACTTTAGTATTTAGTTTTGTTTTACAGTACTTTGTTTTTAATAATAGTAATTGTTTTTTTTTAACTCTGATTATTCACAACCCTAATAAATTTGACAAATTTCGAGCACAGATGGCAGGCTGATTAAAGTTCACTAGCACTGTGCCTTTCCATGTTTGTACATCTAGCCCTCAGTGTGCTTTTGTCTCTACCTAAAGACAAATTAGTAAACATAGGATCATCTTCTTACTAGAATCCGTAGTCCTGAAAGTTACACTATATAGCAGTAAATATTTTTAACTGAGATTAATTGCCAGTTTTCCGCCCCAACAGTAATCCCAAAGATTGTTGGTGTGGGTAAAGCAGCACTGCATGCAGATTCAATATGGAGTGGAGGCATGAGGAGATGCAAGCCACATCAGCAATAACCCATTTGATACTCCTTACTCTCTCTCTCTCTTTTTTAACCTCTTTTTCTTTTTATAGATTTGACAAAATAACCATGTAAGCATTTTCCTAAACTCCATACTTACATATAATCTCATGTGACTATTTTTTTTTAGCTACACCAATGGCTTACAGTAATTGAAAATCAATTGTACACAATAAATTATATGCTTCCAACTTAGTGGCAACCTCATCAAAACCCTTTGAAATTGATTGAAATGGCTGTTTTTGACTGAATGGGCACAAAAAAAGATCTTGAAGATTGAAGGCTGTTATAGCTAAAAAGGCGGCCAAGCGTTTTACTGCCCATGGTTTAGGAATGGAATGTTCAGCAAGAACAAAAACTACTATCTAGCTGCTACTACTAAGCAACTAAATATAAAAATGTTCATCCACCCTATTGACAAACAGTGCAACCAGTTTCTTGTTTTGTCGACCCATGATGCACAAAAAATTTAAATAAAAAAAGCTTTAGATTATATATATAAATTTTTCAATGTTTTTTATTTGATGAGCACGACTATACAGTAATTTTCCATTTGATTGGTAAATAAAAAGAAGACAATTGGTGCCTAATTATACCCATATTTTGAGAGCGCGAGGATGTTTATTTTCAATCCTGCTGCAAAAATTGTACCCTAATAGATTTTGAAATGTATGTATAACTTACTGACCCACAGTTAACAACCTAATACCATGCCACATTACTCCAGCAATTAATTGCATCAGTAACTAATTAAGACAGCACTACCTTCAGGACAATGAAATTTAACAAAAAAGAAAGCAGGAGTTAGGCAGGAATCATGAGTATCTGTATATATATACAGTATATGTATATATGGTCAGTGTATATATGTCAATTTTATCAGCTCCACTTGTCATATAAAAGCACTTTGTAGTTATACAATTACTGCCTGTAGTCCATCTGTTTCTCATGCTGTTCTTCAATGGTCAGGACTCTCCCAGGACCACCACAGAGCAGGTATTATTTAGGTATCATTCTCAGCACTGCAGTGACACTGACATGGTGGTGGTGTGTTAGTGTGTGTTGTGCTGGTTTGAGTGAATCAGACACAGCAGCACTGCTGGAGTTTTTAAATACCATGTCCACTCACTGGCCACTCTATTAGAAACTCCTACCTAGTTGGTCCACCTTGTAGATGTGAAGTCAGAGACGATCGCTCATCTATTGCTGCTGTTTAAGTTGGTCATCTTCTAGACCTTCATCAGTGGTCACAGGACGCTGCCCACAGGGCGCTGTTGGCTGGATATATTTTTGGTTGGTGGATTTTTTTTTCTTTCTTTCTTTCTTTTTTGAATAAGAAGAAAATCTCTGCAGTAAAGCAAATCACAATCAAATGCTGAATAGCAATAATGACTGCATTTGAACCCCCTCTGCTGCCCCAGATGAGGCTAATGATTGCTATTTTACTGCACCAACCGGGACGCTGATCGCTGGGTGTGTGGTATTTAGATCCATACTGCTTTGGCTGAGAGAAGAAGGATGAGAGACAGGAGGGGGGCGAATAAGCAAGCAACAGACCGTTAGCCTCGTTTTCTTGTCACTGATTACAAGACCCCATTGATTGCAACCACATTGACTATAATCCAATCCGAAGGCAGGTTACAGTGTGAAGAGGAAAATGCTCTGTGGGGTATTGATGAGGTCTTGGCTTTTGCATTCTTCTGAAAGGCTGCAGCCTGGCCAATCAAGATGAGCTGATGTAAATGCATATCGTTCTTCAAAGATCAAAAAATGATTCACAAATAATTGTCATATAGTACAGTATACATTATAGCATACTGAATGATGTCTATAGAATGCAGAATGACAACAGTACAAACATTTTTAGGGTAGTAAAAAATACAATTACTTACACAAGAATAAATAGCTAAAGTATGTAAAAAGTTCGTTCAATTATGATAAAAAATGTAAGAGTAAAGGAGAAAGGAGAGTAAAAACATGCCTGTCTATACTAAGCCATGACTTTTTTCATTTAATATCTAACAAAGGTTAACTGTAACACAAACACCTTTTGAACTTTCATTTTTTCTTTGGAATAAAATTACAGAAAAGACACTTAGGTGGTGCAACAATCTATTACACTAGCCCACCACTGCTTAGATCTGGGTTACAATCTCATTGGTGCTACAGGCTGGTCGGGCATCTACATAGAGGCATGACTGGCTATGTCTTGGGTGTTTGAGGTCCCATGATGGATTGGCGTCCTGTCCGAGTTGTGTTACTAAATTGTGTCTGGTTATTCTGTGAGGCCAAACCAACCACAACCCCGACCAGAATAAAACTTGAAAAGAAAATGAAATATAATAGTAACATAGAAGAGATGTTTGGGTGGTGCAACAGTCTATTAAAGTGTCATATTATTCGAACCTGGATCTTAGTGGTGCTATTGGTTGTCCAGGCATCTACACAGACATGATTGGCTTGAAGGTGAAAGCCAAAAGCTGTGTCCAGGGTATGCCCTGTTCATTAAGGTTTACTACGACTTTGACCAGTATAAACTGGTTGAAAAAGATAAATGAGCTAATGAATAAAAAAAAAGTATATTAATAAATAAGACCAAAAAACAATCAAAAATAGAAAGTTTATTAATTAAAGTAAAGCTACTTGTGTAAATAAATAAATAATTGTGTGTGTGTCTGCCCTGTGATAGACTAACGTTGTGGGTGTTTCCTGCCTTTTGCCCAGTGAATCTTATGTAGTGGATTTGATCCCAGCAATACTGGGCTAGCGTGATTTGCTTCTGTGCCACCAAAGTGCTCTAAGAGAAATATATTTAGTAAAATTTGTAAAGTCAAGTTAAACATTGTATCTTATTTTTACTTTAAACTTACATTTAAAGTGTGTGTGTGTGTGTGTGTGCGTGTATTAAAACAATGTTATATTCCACCATAAATAGATTCCACCATTGAAGTGCCAGCATATCCTTGACATCAACAGTTTAGAATTTTATTTTATTTATTTTGTATTATTATTATAATTTCATTTTATTTATTTATTTTTCTTACAAAGCGTGGGGTTACACAAAAAGAAAAAAAGTCTTTATGTAGTAACATCTACCATATACATGCACTTTAAAGGTATGCATACATTATACTTACTCTACCTCATTTGTTATTCAGTTTATCCACCAGTTATAATTGATGAGAATACTTAAGAAGGCCAAAAAATTGTTCCAGGAATCACACACACACACACACACACACACACACACATACACGGGTGATCACGATGCAAAGGGGGGTTATGTACACAAGCATCCTCATCTTTATTGTATCTCTAGTGACTTTATTTTTGTATTGCCCTTTTGTTAATATATTGGGTATTAAAATAATATTGAAAACATGGTTTAATTAATAAAGGTAAAACAACTGTGATATAACTGTGTTCTCTAATTTTACCTTTGTTTATAAATGACTAGGACAATTTGAAACATCAAATTTTTTAATAAATGCTTATTGTTCTTGAACACTCTAACTAAACTCAAAATATAAATGACACCATACATACAGTACATTTTGATCATTGCTTTAATAATTTAATGTTGTGCAAATAGTTGTGAAATATGGTTTTGCATAAAATATATAATAGCCTAACAAATTATGAAGAAAGTCATCAGTTCCGACAGATCTGTTTAGAAACGGAATGGATTAGATTAGAACTAGATATTTTAGCATTTATGGTGCGTAATACAAGAATAATTTCAGAAACAACAACCAAAAATACTTAAATTAATCTGCCAACCCCCATGTATGGGTATGTTTAGGAGAACAATTTGATTCTCTTGTGATTTAGAAGATAGCAGAGTAAAGGAAAAATCATAATTCTTCATATGAACAGCAGATGGTGGTAGTAAACATTTAGAAATGTTTTTGAGTGTCTCCGTGCTCTAAAAAACCATCTAACAATAGAATAATGTACCTTCAAGACACATTTAACAACTTCTGCTTTTGTTATTGTTACAAATCCAGCCTCTCTGTGCTCCAGGAGCTCATGTCTCATGTGTATGTGCCACGTCCCTGTCTCCGGGAGCACATGCTTAACGTGGTTTTGTATTAGTTTCAAGGTGGCGCCCCTCCTTTATAATTATTGGACAATAGGGCTAATGATCCACAGCTGAACCTCATTGCAGGTGGAATGCTAAGGGTATTAAAAACTGTGCTTTGGCTCATTCAGTAAAGTCTATTTTGATGTTTACTTTCTTTGGTCAGTGGTTGTAATCTTGCTCTGAGAATCATGTATTCTATTTTATGTATATTGCTTAGAAATCTTATTTAAATAATCTTGTATTGTATTATAGTCATGTATAGTTCTTATAAATCTTGTTTAGAGAATTATGTCTTGCTTTGTGCTATAGTCTAGTTTGGGTTTAGCATTAGCATCTAGTTCGTGTTGAGCATTAGCACTGAGTTAGCTTGCATGGTGTAGCTTAGCTTAGCGTTTAGGATAGTTTGGATTAGCAATTAACAATTAGCATAGCAGTTAGTTGCTGTCAGTGCAAGCGGCTTGATGGTCATAAAGTAATGGAAAGTTTATCGAACCGTTAATAGTCCCTAAACTGCCACACAAGATTTAACAACATGCTCTTTGATTAAGCAGTTACAGTAGACCCTTGAGTTACGAACAGTTTGGGTTACAAACGATCTTTTTCAACTTAACGTCTGAACAAATTTTGGATTACGAACCCACAGCTCCATTCACCCCCAGAGACGCTCAGGGGCGGGACAAAATCGTTGCATTTATCCAATGACCGACGAGTTTCGAAGCAATGAAAAAAACTCCTCCCATGCAGCCCCATTGAAGTGAAGAGACGCTCAGCTTTTGCGGGCAAATGCATTGACGCAATGGGAATGTATGAGAAGTTCGAGTCAGTCGATTTGTGATAAGTAGCTGATTCTGAACAAACTCGTCTTCGAGATGAACGTGTTCTAACGCATTTGTAGTCAATGAGATGTTAACACAACTGTACATATTTGACCATTTAATTTTTGACATTTTAGGGGAAGCTGAGCTTCCTTTGCAGTCTTAGAGAAATCGCCACTGCTCTCTCTATATACTGTATATATATACCGTGAGCAAACATTCGGACAGTGGACGGTGTTTTTCCGATGTTTTCTTTGTAAAATTCAATATTAAAATGTCCCCAAAGAATGTGCAGAGAGAGCGCAGTGTTGAGAAAATGAACAAATCTATTACATTTCTTGTTGTATAAGTACTCCTGCCAGTAGCTGTCACTGTGTATCAGACAGAGGGGGCAGTGAGTGAGAGAGAAGAAGGAATTCGGGCTCAGTAAAGTATTCTTTCTTTTGTACAACACTATTGAAATAAAGAAGGACATAATAGAGAAATATGAGTTATTGTTGTTTCTGCTAGATACATTTTATAAAAAAAAGAAGGAAATTTATTATGGTGTATGGTACAGCACACGTACTGTACTGAAATGTGATGCGTGTTTTTTATGTACAGTACTACTGTGTATTGTTGTTTGTTATTGTTTATTACATTAATGTCTATTCTATAATTTAAGATTTAATGGAAAATGTACTTGTATTTATAACAAAAAAGACCATTTAAGACATTAGAAGGGTCAGGTAAGGGAGTGGTTTGGGAGGTCTGGCACAGATTAATTCTATTTACATTATTTCTTATGGGAAAAATAGGTTTAACTAACATTTTTGACTTAAGAACAGCCCTTTGGAACCAATTAAATTCATAAGTCAAGGGTCTACTGTATTCAAAAACAGTTGCAGGATGACCTTAAAGCAGCAGAAACAACAATCACATAAGAACAAATGATGTTGACATACAGATATCTCCATTCCAATAATGTAAATAGAATTAATATGTGCCAGACCTCCCAAACCACCCCCTTACCTGACCCTTCTAATGTCTTAAATGGTCTTTTTTGTTATAAATACATCCTTAGATAAAAAAATAAATAAACCTAATCAAAACATTTAACTTAATTTAGGACAGTCAGAAGAAAAGCGAATAGACATGTTTGGTAATTATTTAGATTTAGATCAATTAAAAAATGGAAAAACATTTCCAAAAAAGTCGGAACATTTTGTTAAATGTGATGAAAACAAGGATCTGTAGTTTGGTAATTGTCTTGAACCTTTTTCTGTTGTGTGTGTGTGTGTGTGTGTATGGGGGAAAAAAAAAACATTGAGTAACCCACATCCTTTTAGATGTGCCATAATCAAAAACAGTGAAGGCCATGACTTAAAACCAGTACAACAATATAATGTTTATAGCATTTAATATATAAATGAACATTTATGGAAAAAAGGCACAGTTCAATAAGAAGACAAGTATTCCAATATGACTTCCCTTCTAGCATTAGACAGATGAAGGTGGTTGCCTGCAAGGGTGAGTAAGGATATTACAAATCACATGTGCACACAATCAAACGTCATAAAGACAAAAATAAGTAAAAAGGGGAAACCAAATTATACACAACAAAACATGCATCTCATCAGTCAATACTGAAGGTAAAAACCAACCAAGCTTCACTCACCTCTAAGCATAAGAAGTAAAAAAAATATCCAGAAAGCCTTACCTGACCTTATAGCTTTTAACCAAGAGGGAAATGCAAAAGGAGTACTACTGTCGTCCTAGCAGACTACAAGCAGTATTAAAGCAATAGATAGATATGAAAAATACCCTTTTTTAAAATATATAATTAACATATGGTCACAGTTGAAAACAGAAACACAGAAGAATAAGATCACAGACAGAATTACTTGTCTGTTCCTTAAAGTAGACAAAGATAAAAAAGAAGGAAAAAAGAAGAGAAATCCCATATTTGAATCCCTTAGGTTAAGCTTGCTGTCCTGTTTCAGGACCCAGAGCTTTTATCCTGCACAGAAGAGCCTGGGAGCCTGTCACTGTTTGAAGTAAGTGCTACTATCCCTACCTTAATTAATCCGACAGGCTGGACAACATGGCAGACATGTGGTTACACCAGAAAAAAAGATCTACGCCAGATGTAATGGCACTCTAAAATTCTACCTTTAACTGAACAGTCAAAAGAATTGTATTCCCAAAAGTCTGGAGGTAATTACCAAAAGTGTTGGTAATTTAATGTTCATTTCTAAAACTATTATTAAAAATAGGCAGTTTCTCATTTTTGATTCTTTTATAGAAATAGCTACTTTTTTGATTGTTATAGAAATAGCTACGTTTTACCATTTCACAAGGCTGTTGAACGTGTTGTACTGCTTTTTATATATTTAATGTGCATAGATTTGCTCTGTCTGCAATAAAATGAAATTTTATGGGGTAGGGATTTCTGTATTGTGTATTGGAGCTGAGAATACCTGAAACTGAGGACTACCACGGTCACGCTATCTGTATTTTAAAAAAGCTCAATCATGCTATCTACACTGAAAGTTGTAGTGTGCATATAAACCCTATTTTTTGGTACCCTGGTTGCAAGCGAGAGTTGGTGGCAAAGCTCCTTGGTACAGAGATTACAAATAAAAAAGAAATAAGTTTTACAGCTTAAAAAAATATTATAACACAATCTCAGTCTATGTAGGGGGGAAAAAAATCACTATATGTTTAAAAATCATATTTCTACCTAATTATAATATGACAATCTTGAGTACCAATATAAAACAAAATTGCAAAATTATGTATATTTTTAATTTCTATAAAATAACCAAAACAAATTATTAAATAGCTCCACTATATTCCTAAAGAACGCTTACTTTTGCACTTACAAGTAATACAAGTTTTAAGAGAAAAACACTTACTTGTGTAATCAGTATATGCATTTCAGATATTTTTACTGTAGGAATGTGAAGCAATGGGATAGCAAACTTATGTAAAGTGTCTATTTGGTAATGTAAAGACTTTTTAAAGTCCAATAAAATAAGCAGATTGTTATCAAAGCACTCAAATATAATCTTGAACAACACTTACCATGATATAAGTACTGGAGCTGAAAATCACTGGGCTATAGCCTATCTAAACCTTTATCAACTAAAGCAGTGGTTCCCAAACCTTGTCCTGGAAAGTACTAGCATCCCCAGTTAAAGAAAGAGAGTTCAGTATGGAAATAGCTTCTTTTTGAGGACTCTGTGCACACCAAATATACAAACACTTAAACAAAAAGTAAAATAGCTTACCATTATGTCAGGACAACAGGGGATGCGTTGTCATGTATTTATTTATTTATTTTGTTGTTGTATTTTTTTCAATAGTCCTGCCCGGTTTTCAGTCTTTAAAAATTTTTTTAACCACCACATGTATGTAATTAGCCTGTGTAACTATTCTGTGCTTTAGCCACCATCAATGCACACTGAAATAAAATTTCCCCTTTCCTGTATTGCAATGATGACATTTACTTAATGCACAATATTCATATTTGCCTTATGCACAAACTCCTACCTGGAGCTGTAACACAAAGGAAAGAACAAAGTATAGTTTAGATATCGCTTTATTATTTGTGCTTAAGACCAGACAGTCAATATTGCAGGCTAGATCTGGCCTTACATTTGTCACAAATGGCCAGTTAAGTCTAAACAGCAGCCAACCAGGCCAGTGGCATCATGGTGCTGGGATAAAGTTAAAAACTGCCAAACCACCCAAGCACATTTTTAATGTACTGTTATCCCAACAGAGGACATTGGCAAATTATCTTTTTTCAGTTAGAGTTAGAGTTAGTTGCTGTAGCTACTATTTTAATTGGGTTCAGAGTAAACAATCAAGCCTGAGAGCAGGCACCTAAACACTTGAAATAAGACTCCTGAAATAAACCTTTATTACCTGCTTATGATTGATGTTTATAATCTGGTAATATTTAAGGTGTCTGTAATGATTCAGATGAATTTTACAATCAGTATCGTATATATGTCATGAGTTACTGTGAATGCTCCACACAAATCATACTTTATTATACAGTATCTTGGCAGTAGCAGCGTAATTCCCAATCATACCTCTACTGCTATCTTGCAGGGAGTTCATAAATATCCCATATGAGAAAGGCTACTCATCAAAGCTTGAGTTTTTCAAGTTAAATGATTAATAGCGAGCATTTCATCACTTGCTTCTTCTTCTAAATATAAATGCGTTGAAACACATACTCGAACATGGTGGATAGAATGTAAGAAACTAGTACAATACATTCTTTTCAGGAGACTTAATAAGAGTAAGACCACCCTTTGCCAACTAAACAGCTTTAAAAGTACTTTTAATGTTGTCTTCAATGGTAGCTTTACTTCTAGAAGTTGTTTGAGAAATAAAGAAGGATGATATCTAGCTGACAGACTGCTTTAAAACTTTGCATAAAGATTCAGTTATGTTTAAATCATGTATTTAAGGGGGCTTGGGTGGCACAGTGGTCTAACCCGATAGCACACCATTGCCCTCGGCTTGCTCAACAGAGGTTTTTGGTCTGTCAGTCCTGGATTCTGTAAAGTTGCTTTGAGACCATGTCCAATGTAAAAAGCGCTACATAAATAAATTTGACCTGACATGACTTCACATTGCGGAGTGTTTGAACTCGTAAGTTAGAATCTCAGCAGAGCCACCAACCTGGTTGGGCAGCCACACATTTGGCTGTGTTTAAGTGAGAGAAGGTTGGACAGTGTATCTTCCTGCTCCTTTATGCAATCTCTGGGACTGGTTTGGGCACCTGTGTGAATAGGGGGTAGTCACATGGAGCATATCGTGGCTGTATTTACGCGATTCGGCTCTTTGTGGTAACCCAAAACTGAACAGGCAGGTGATAAGCATCTGCAGATTGGACATGTGTCTGAAGGGGTAATTCGGCTCTCCTTGATCAGTTCAGGGGTTGTGCAAGACCCCCTTATAAAAAGGGGAAATAACAACAAGGTTTGTAGTATAATGTTTGTACTACAGTGTAAACTGTATCCTATAAAATTTTCATGCTTGTTGCCTGTAAGAGGTTTGTGCAAAATGCACAAGTTTTGTATAAGGATTCAAAACTAGTGTGTCTGCATGTTTTTGGTAGGTTGGAGGGAACCAAGGTACACCTGAAAAATCATACAGACAGTGACTAAAGATGAGGATCAAACCTAGGTCCCCAAGACCAATGTCACTGTGCAGGACCCATTTTACCCTATCCACCACTATGCAAGCTATGAAACGAGCAAACTCACTTGTACAGCTCTGTGTTACTGTATTTTAGACAACTGTTATTTAATAATAAGAATAAAATTATTCTTCTTATTATTTTAATGTTGTTCATATTGAAGATTTTTATTTTGTAGTATGTACATTTTTTATGTACATAGAACAGTAATAAGAACTGTTAATAAATAAATAAATCCTATCATATTTTGCAGAAGAGTACATTGCCAAATGACATTCATTGCTCTAATCCAAGGACTCCACAAAAATCTTCATAAGCTGTGCAAACCTGACTAAGAGACTTTACTCTTTGCAAAACTGTATGAGGAGCTTAACTTCAAAGTGCTTCAGCGGTGCACATCAGCATTATATATCCAGAACATCATAAGTTAAAATTTGCAACACTTTGCAAATTATATATACTTATACATAGCTGTGATTGTGCTTATATATACACTTTCTGACTTGATGCAGTGACCATATTACTTTCCTGCCAGAATGATTTATATAATCCCCCAGGTAGAATTATCATCAAAATTATGAAGCTAAAATCACATCCGTCTTTTCTGAAAGGTAAAGTTACCTTCAAAAATGCAGGGCATGAGAACTGGCATGAGAATTCCGCCAGTGGTGTAATGTTGTGGCTTTGAGTAAAAGTACCCCTTACACTATTTCATTACAAATATGAACATGAGGAGCCAGCTTGTGTGCCAGCACTGGGATTCTGAACTCCCCAAGTTCAAATCTCAGCTCTGCTACCGTAGGTAGGGCACCCCGTAGCAGGCACAATTGGCAGTGCCTGCAGCAGACAAAATTAGCCACTAGTCTGCTGGGTGGGAAAAGACCAGACTAAAAAGAAGGACCCTGGTTAGTAGCCCAGGGGCCTATACAGAAGTAAAGGAACACAGAGACCAGTGCGTGCCAGTCTGTGGGTGAATAAGAAGGTGTTGGTGGACTGCACACGCATTGGGGGGATCGTGTTTCAGGTAAACATACCAGTAGTGGAAAGAGAGAAAATGCCTAAATAAATAAATAAATATTGTGCTGGCATGAGTGGATAAGACACAGCAGTACTGCTGGAGTTTTTAAATACCGTGTCCACTCATTGTCCACTCTATTAGACACTACCTAGTTGGTCCACCTTGTAGATGTGAAGTCAGAGACGATCGCTCATCTATTGCTGCTGTTTGAGTTGGTCATCTTCTAGACCTTCATCAGTGTTCACAGGACGCTGCCCACTGGGTGCTGTTCTCAGTCCAGCAGTGACAGTGAGGTGTTTAAAAACTCCAGCAGCGCTGCTGTGTCTGATCCACTCATACCAGCACAACACACACTAACACACCATGACCATGTCATTGTCACTGCAGTGCTGAGAATGATTCACCACCTAAATAAAACCTGCTCTGTGGTGGTCCTGTGAGAGTCCTGACCATTGAAGAACAGCATAAAAAGGGGCTAACAAAGCATGTAGAGAAACAGATGGACTACAGTCAGTAATTGTAGAACTACAAAGTGCTTCTATATGGTAAGTGGAGCTGATAAAATGGACAGTGAGAAACAAGGAGGTGGTTTTAATGTTATGGCTGATCGGTGTATATACATATATACATAAATATCAACCTTTTTTATGTCTGAGGTAGATTGTGCCTTTAGGAAGATTCTCCACAAGATTTTAGAGTATGTCTGTTTTGTGTTCATAATTTGTTGTAGGACAACGAAAAGTTAATGTCCTTAATTGCCCATTAATTGTCCATTATCTTTTTCCAGAACTGGAGTGTATATAGTAAAAAGCCCAGTGCAGATATCTAATAAAGTGGTGTTGGGTAATTGGATAATAAGCCTGACCTGAACTTTCTATACTGTCTTTACAAATTTGTAATCACGAGAGCATGTTGAGATTTAGTAGGGCTTAAGATGACCACCATCCAGTGTTTTTTTTTTTTTTTTAATTCAGCATGATTTAGAGGGACATAAGAGCTTCTTAGTGAAGAGGTAAAGAAACATGACACAGCACTAACCGCTTCACACTGTTAAATTCTGAAAATTAATCCCTCGATGCTGTGTGCTGCACTTTTTAATTAATCATGC
Organism: Trichomycterus rosablanca; assembly: GCF_030014385.1. Taxonomy (NCBI): domain Eukaryota; kingdom Metazoa; phylum Chordata; class Actinopteri; order Siluriformes; family Trichomycteridae; genus Trichomycterus; species Trichomycterus rosablanca. Next base: position 29,542,840 of record NC_085990.1, read on the forward strand.
CTGCCTGACTGTTTGCTTAAGCTGTCAAGACATAAAAATAATGTCACAATGTCAAGCTTATTTATTTCTCAGACCATTTTAAGACTTCAATCAAGTGTCCCCTTGGCGGCTAGTGTGGGGAGCAATAGGGAAGGGTTGAGGGAGAATTAAGTTTTAGTGCTCTCAGCATGCTACAGTGTGACATAGATGACGAACGGCTCTGCTTTCTTGTCCTAAACCTTTAAGACTCGATCAGCAGGGAATAATTAAACTCAGATTTACTAACACTCATGTCTGACCAGTTTCATAAGAAATGACATTAAAGAGTGTTTAGCAGCACAAATCAAAAACTTTATATGATGTTGTTTTGTTAAGATGTCATTCGGGGAACCTGGTATTTGCACATTATTTGTTATATTGACTTTAATTCTCTAAAATGGAAAAAAAAGGATTATAGAAGTGTGTCCATCACATCACCCCAGGTACTCTGGATCTTACATTTACATTTTCGGCATTTAGCAGACGCCTTTATCCAAAGCGACTTACATTACTGTGACAGTATACAGTCTGAGCAATTGAGGGTTAAGGGCCTTGCTCAAGGGCCCAACAGCGGCAACCTGGCAGTGGTGGGGCTTGAACCAGCAACTTTTGGATTACTAGTCCAATGCCTTAACCGCTAGGCTACAACTGCCCTATCTTGCAAATGAAAGTGAAGGAAGTGGACTTTTTGTTAACAGCATACAATAATCACAAAATTAAACTTGCCACTCTATCCAGGTTTAAATCTCAGCAGTGCTATCAGCCTTCCAGGAATCTACACAGAAACGATTGACTTTGTTTGGTGAGGGGAGGTGGAGGGGTATTATAACATTTACATTTAAGGCATTTAGCAGACGCTTTTATTTAAAGTTCAGTGGCATTATACGGTCGAAGCAATTAAGGGTTAAGGGCCTTGCTCAAGGGCCCAACAACAGCAACCTGGCAGTGGTGGGGCTTGAACCAGCAACCTTTAGATTACTAGTCCAGTACCTTAACCTCTAGGCTACCATGTGCCTTTCTTTTCTACTTAAGGGTGGTGTTTTTAGGGCCACAACATTTACACAAGCACCCACTTACACATTAACACATACATTATTTATTTACCATTACAGTAGACCCTTGATTTACGAACGGTTTACCAAACGAACATTTCGGGTTACGAACGATCTTTTTCAACTTAACGTACGTACAAATTTCGGATTACGAACAGAAATTCGCGAAACACGTGACATCACGAACAAGTTCACTCCAACCTTCTCTCTCTCTCTCTCTCTCTATATATATATACAGTACAGTGAGCGAACATTCGCACAGCGGACAGTGTTTTTCCAGTGTTTTCTTTATATTTTGTAAAATTCAATATTGAAATGTCCCCAAAGAAGGTGCAGAGGAAGTGCAGTGGTGAGAAAATGACTATTTGTTGTGTTGTATAATTACTCCTGCCAGTAGCTGTCACTGTGTATCAGACAGAGGGGACAGTAAGTGAGAGAGAAGAAGGAATTTGGCTCAGTAAAGTATTCTTTCTTTCATGCAATTGCACCTACAAAATACAATACTATTGAAGTAAAGAAGGAAATATTAGAGAAATATGAGAGTTATTGTTGTCTCTGTTAGATACATTTTATAAAAAAAGAAAGGAATTTATTACGGTGTAAGGTACAGCAGCAGGTACAGTGGGATATTAAAGCCGGATGGGGACTCTCTCATAACTAATGCAATTACGACCTCTGCTGGCTAATTGATGGCGCCTGCACAGAGCGGGAAAAGAGTGCTGTCAGGGTGTGTCTCTTCATGCACAGTGCTGATCCGCATTGCACTAGTCAAAGTGTAGGTGACAAAATGCATACGACTGCTGCCACGTGTCGGAGGGGGTGTGGGTTAGCTTTGTTGTCCTCAATCAGAGCGGGGATCGGCATTGGTGGAAAGGCAGCATGACGCAGTCGGGCAATTGGACATGCTTGAAGGGAGAAAAAGGAGAGAAAATGCATAAACAAATATATATAGGTATACATTCAGAAATGTAGTTTCAGCCCTAACTGAAGAGTTTACCTTCATAACAGTAATTACTAGTTCCTTTTTATAGAAAGGCAATCCAAAACTGATGACCACTTGAAATAAAGCGGACATAATTGGCAGTGCCTGCAGCAGACACGGTTCTGCTAGGGCAGGATAACCGGACTATGTGGGTGGGGTCTTCAAACGCTGTGTAAGGACTCTGATTAGCAGATAGAGAGGCGCCTGTGCAGAGTGCATAGGTGAAAAAGGATCCCGCAAAGGGCTGTGTGCGGGTCAGAGGAGGCGTGAGCAGCAATATACCCATCTCGACTGCAATCAGGGATCCCCCAGCAGCAGAAGACAAATTGCATAAATAAATGCATAAATAAAACAGGAACAAATCCATTAAATGCATTAAAAATGTGTTAAGGTGCTGTTTAAAGTTTACATAAATTGTAAATGCATTTCAATAATTTCAATAGCTGTTCTTTTTCAGTGTAAGATTATCTGGAACTTTTTTTGTTGTTACAAAAAAACAGAAAAGAAGCACTTACATTTTATCAAAACTGTAAATTCTCTCATACAAGTTTGGGCTGTTTCTTATAAAGTAAGTTACTGTACATTTCTTGAACTTTACTTTTCTCAGTGAAGGCTCTTTAGTACAGAAGGGCTGGTATCAGCAGGCCAAAGATCTTATAGCCTCTTAGTCTCGTCAGCAGTAGTGCTTACACAGAAGAATTGGCTGACTGGCCTTCCTGCCACTTAGAAACATTTTGTGTTCAAGATGATTGGACTTGAAGGTCTCGGATACTAGCGACTGACAGTATTAACACAAGCATTTTTCATTTATATATTTATTTTTGTCACCAGTGTTAATCTTCACTACAGTCAGGCTGTTTGCTAGATATCTTGGTAATGGAAAAATCTGCTGTGGAATTATTTACTGTACTGAGTTTGCAGGGATGACAGAGAGATTATTTTTCCAGTCATTTTTGGCATGTTGTTCAAGCTATTTATTTTCCACTAATTTGTCAGTTGTCATGTATTACCCACATTAATATCACAACAAGTGCTTGTCATCAAAAATATATGCTTTATATTTCGTGGGCGCAGCGGTAAAACATGTTAGCACACCAGAGCTGGGATTTCGAATACATCATATTGAATCTTAGCTCTGCCATCCGGTTGGGCTATGCGGTTGCCTGAACAACAATTGGCTGTTGATCATAGGGTAGGATAAAGCCGGATAGGGACTCCTCATAACTGAGCGAATTCCGACCACATAGAAGCACTTGTAGTTCTACAATTACTGACTGTAGTCCATCTGTTTCTCTGCATCCTTTTTTACTTGCTTTCATCCTGTTCTTCAATGGTAAGGACCTCACAGCGATCCACTCATACCAGCACAACACACACTAATGCACCACCACCATGTCAGTGTCACTGCAGTGCTGAGAATGATCCACCACCCAAATAATACCTACTCTGTAGTGGTTCTGGGAGAGTCCAGAGCCAAAAAGTGCTTCTATATGGTAAGTGGAGCTGATAAAATGGACAATGTGTGTAGAAACAAGGAGGTGGTTTTAATGTTATGGCTGATCGGTGTATATGCTTTATGTGCCACCATAAGAACATCTAATACTGAGTGTTGACAAACATTTTTGGACCAATGCAGTCACCAAAATAAAAAAAAGCAAAATTTAGGGATTTGACCATGTACATTCCATTAACTCCAGATAAATCTCTGTGGAGAAAGGACTAAAATAAACTATCCACTGCATTAAAAACCAACATCCTTGTGCATTTCATTTTATTTATGTAGCGAGGTTTTTACTACAGTAAGGATTTTTGATTTCTTGAAGCCCCTCACCAAACCACAACATCCAAAATGCTTTTGATTTCTCTGGTTTTAAGCTCATCTAGATAGACTACTGCAAAATGGAAACGGCTTTTAGAGAAATGGACCTCATGTTCTCAGTGCCAAAAATACCATCACAATTGCTGCCAGTGAATCAGCACATATCATGGAACAGTGTTGTGATGCAGTTAACAGTTGACTTCTTCAGAAGACAGTACTGACTCTGATGTTTATTGAGCACAATATCCCAAACAGAGTCTGACTGGGTTGGTAAATGTGTGTTACTGTGCCAACCTTGTGGTAGGTAAACTAGGCCCTGCTCTCACTCACTAGCTATATACACATACTTATAAGTCCCCCAGAACTACACACCCACAACTATTTACAATGTAAGGGTCAACACATCCACAATGTCATGCAATACCCATAGCACAGATACCAGTGGACACCTCTTTTATGCAAGCCCTATGTTCAAAGGTGAATGAAGCATGATAAAAGCTCAGTGATGTTTTAAATGTAGTCAGAGGACTACAAAAGCATTTTGAAGCAGAACACACAGCTCAGTGCACAACAGCAGAGCATTAGTCTTGGGTCATGTGTCTTCCAGCAGGACAACAATGTTAAACAGATATCATAAAGCACCTAAGAATGAGTTAAAATGAAACATTGAACTATTTTGATGTGACCTGCTATGGGTCCTGATCTAAATCCTATTGATATTTTGTGGAAAGAACTAAAGTTTGAAGACGGCACCCGTCAACCTTGAGAGAGTTGGAAAAGATTGCTAAAAAGAGGGTTAAACTACCCAGTACAGAAATCTTATTCAGGTTACAAATCAAATTCAAAAGTGCAAATTTACTTATATATATTTATTAGGATTTTAATGTCATGTTTTACACATTTTGGTACATCTTGCATGTCTTTGGACTGTGGGAAGAAACCAGAGCTCCCAGAGGAAACCCACGCAGACACGGGGAGAACATGCAAACTCCACACAAAAAGGACCCAGACCACCCCACCTGGGGATCAAACCCAGGACCTTCTTGCTCTAAGGCAACAGTGCTACCCATTGAGCCACCGTGCCACCCCTGCTTGTTTTATTTTTGTCCTACTGTCCAAACTTTAACGGAACTGGTTTCGTAGCAGATATAAATCTTTAATTATTATTATATTTTTAAACTAAAAACTTATACGATACAAAAATCAAGTAGAGTATTCAAGCAAAACCAACTTTTAAAAGGAAAGTTCTTCAAGGATATGCTTTAGGTTTGATTTCACCTTCTTATGAGCTTTGAAGGACTACAAAAACAGAGTTTTATGAAGCCTATAATGTGGTCATTATGCCTTTTATGGCTCTGAGTGTTCTTTAGTGGAACATCAGAGAGACAGAATCCACTTTGTGTTTCATGTCACCTGATTCCAGATAAATTTTCTCCTATTTCATGACACATGGCTTTGATGAGAAGTCAAAAGTCTTTGTCCTTAAAGATTTTATGAATGATGCTAGACAGATAAAGAGCTGTCTGCATTACATCTAAGTGTGTTTTTTCTTTGGCTTTGGACATCAAATAATAAGCAATGATGACAATCATTTTCTTTTTTCTGAAACAGTCTTTGAAATACTTTAAAAATTACTTCTTTTTTTTAAATAAATGCTGTAGGTGTCTCACTTACTAAGCTTACACTTCATTAATTCTTTCAACTAATTGCTTATTTCTAAACAAAGAAGACATAATCCATTACAGAACATCATCAATTTACTATATAATGTATTTGCTTTCAAACCCAAAACCCCAGATCCTTTATGAATCCCACATTGATTGATTGATTATTATTATTTATTTATTAATCACTGAAGACATATACTGATCTCAGCACAACACAACATTTTCATGACTTTTTAAACATTATATTTATGAATAACGTTAAACTTGGGTTAAGGGTTATCAAACTTTTATAAAATTCTAGTAAACATCAACACGGGAGGAGAAAAAAAAAACTCAGCTTTAAGCTTTAGAAGTGGCAATCATGATAATGATCAATTGTTATCTTTGATTAAATTAATTTTCACACTTGAAAGTATCTCATCGAAACAGCTATTTTGTTTATTAGCAGAGGTGATAGGGATCTAAATGTAATCATGCTCTTTGCCAGCATGTCCTTCATTATACACACCACAATTATCATTACCTCATCAGCACCCAGCCAGCATCAAGTCATCTAACACTGGGAGACAACAACCTGCTTCAGCCAACAAAGCCTCTTTCTCCAGACACCTTTCAATCACACTTTCTGCTGTCTCATCCACAGTCACAAAACCCACAGGATCAATCAGATCATCATAATCATGGCTTCGTTTAGGACAAGAAAATGTGACTTACAGGCCACAATGGAAAACCAAAACCACACACACACACATTAATAAGACTTTAGAATGGTCTGGGAACCGGAGACTAAATGTTGCAGTTTTGCAGGTGAAGTTTTTAATTCCTGCTCGATACTAGACTTAAGCTGCTCAACAGTGTGTGGCTGTCGTTGTCTTAATCTCCTCTTCATGATGCAGCATACATTTATAAAGGCAAGCTGTTGTACGATAAATGCCTAAGTTGGGTTTTTAATTTAGGTTTTTAATTTGAGTGTTTTTAATATAAGGTTTTTAATTTGAGTGCTAGGTGCAATAAATATGTAAAGTATGGCACTTAGACAAACAATATGATACATTTCTATTCATTCATACATGTAAATGCATATGAAGAAAATCCTAAGAAATAATAAAAAAAGCTTAGATATTGCAGATAGATTAAATAAAATATAAAGCTTTTTATTAAACCAGTAAGTTTGGTAATGTAGAAACAGTAATTACTCTGCTTTGCAACTCCAAGAACCATGGCATATTCTAGAAATATAGATGAACTTACACATACAACAAAAAGGGTGGTTTGTTATGCTTTTGTTATGTCATGCTTTATTTTGTGAAATCTAAACCCATACTTGCCACCATTATTAATAACGGTGCCATTCTTTAGGTGTGTATGATTTCAGCAGCTACAGAACTCAGCATATATTATTGATGTGCATAGCTATCAGTGATAAGTCGTGAATTTCCTTGTAAAAATGCATTGCAATGTAGTCAGCTAAAATATAATGAATGAGCTCAGAGGCTAGCTCATGAGTTGCATTAAAGCCACTAGCTGCTGAATTATGAACGGGGGGCCAAATGCTTTAGATCGCAAGGGTTCAGAACGTATGGTTTAACCACTATTGTCAAGCCAGCCATAACACTGAGATGTTTTAAAATCCAAACAACACTGCTGCACCTGATACACTTACACCAGTAAAACACAATGGTTTCATGGTGCAGTGCTGAGAATAATCTACCACCCAAATATCATCTGGTCAGTGGGCATCCTATAAGGGCCTCTTAAATTGATAAATATGGTAACTTTGTACACCCACAAAGTTCACCTGTATGATAAGTGAAGCTTATATGAGGTTAGTGAATGTGCGTATCATACTAGTTACCTAAATAAAAGGAATGTAAAATAAAGCAATGGATTTAAGCAAATTATTTTATTATTTATTTTATTATTATTTATTATTTTTTTTATGAATAAAGTTGTCAGTGCAAAGTTAAAGTTGTTGTTTGTGCCTACAATAACACAGCACTGGATATATAACATCACTTTTTATAGCTTTTTCACTTTAATCTTCAAAGATTTTTTTGGCCCATTACAGTTATAAACAACAATGTGATTTGCTGCTCGGCTCCAAAGGTGCACACTTGTCTAACCATGCTTTTACAAGACATCAAATAACAGAGCAGCCATTAGAGATGCTCAGTGGATGGAGTCAGCCAAACAACAGAGTTGAGCAAAGAGGAGCAAGTTGTTACATCCAATTAGAGTTAAGGACAGACTTGGTTTCTGCCAGTGTAAAATGATCATTCTTTGTTTCTAACAGACATCTTCTACTTCAGAGGAAAACAATTCAACAACAAATAAATAAATAAATAAAAATAATAATGCAATGCCCACAGCGTGTGATCCTCTTTGTTTTGTTTTAGTAAAAAGTATATATATACAGTATATGTGTGTATGTGTGTGTATATACTGTATATACTGTATATATTTAGCAGCAGATATTGTTCACAAGCTTGCTATGGAAGAAGGAAAAAGCCACACAGACATGTGTGGACATAGAGGATGACCCTGATAGACGTGTCGAGTTCTGCACCTGGGCGTTAGACCAACATAAATGGGATCCCGCATTCGCACAGGGCATTCTGTTCAGTGACAAGGCCAATTGTTATGTCACTGGTGAGGTCAACCGACAGAATTGATTTCTGACAAAATTCTGGTCTCTTTGATATGCCATTACTTTACTTGCTGGGGTATTCAGATATGTCATTTTCCCTTTCATTTTAGAAATAAAAGAGTGTCCGGCAACTTTTGACTTACACATTTGATTTGTGTTTGATTTGTGTTTGTGTTACTTCAGTTTTTGCTCCCTATACATAATCTCTGAAAAAGCTCAGTCTACTTAGTCTACACCTGATCTGATTTATCGCTCAGTAGATTACAGCCTAGTAAGGATTGGCAGGGATGAATGGGCATGTTCACTAAAGATTTTACCCATCAGCCTCTGAGAGCGGTCACATTCCCGCTGCGTGTAGTAAAATGTAGGAGCCTCTTCTCTCTGCCAAAACTGACATTCCCCTGACATAAGCATAATCCCTGTCACTTTTTCATTTCTTGTACCTCTAGATCCCTCCATTTCATACTCCCTGGATCACTGAAAGTATTCACACAAACATTATTATTTATCCACCCCGTGGTTGTGCATATACCGTGAGCGTACAGTGAATAAACAGATGAACAAGGAAATTAAGGAAGTGCTACACAGTGTGATTTATGAGTTTACATAAATCACAGTTGTTTGCTCAATTTATTCTCTAACAGTTCAGGATGACAAGGCTGAATTCAGCAGTGCAGCACAGTCCCTGGTGGCAATCTCATGACTTCACCTACACATTTCTTTGGTATGCGCATGAGGGCCACCTGGGAAAAGAAATAGATGATGTGCTGCCATGTAGCTTGCAGCAAAGTTAGCACATACCAAAGAAGCTTTCAGAGTTAAACAAATCACCTGCAGACATAATGTCTCCTCTCATGAAGCTCCAGACTTTTTTCTTCTTACAGAACTACAGTTCAAACATAGCTGGGTGGCAGTATTGTCCACATTGCCTTACATTGCCTTACAAAGGAATTTGTTTTTAAATTAATGTTGTATTTTATTGTTTCTCATTAAAAATGTAAAGAAAATTCCTATTTATTTTACCATTTAGAAAACCCTTTATAGGTTTTTATAAAGAGGTCAGCTTCATATAATTACCCATGGTTTTGAAATGCCCAACAAGCTTATAGTTAGGTGTCCAACTATTTTGGCCATATAGTGTAAAGAGAGATTTATTTATTTATTTATTTATGTCATGTTTTACACACTTTGGTTACATTCATGACAGGAACGGTAGTTACTCATTACACAAGATTCATCAATTCACAAGTTTAATGTCAAACACAGTCATGGACAATTTAGTTTCTCCAATTCACCTCACTTGCAGGTCTTTGGACTGTGGGATGCAACCGGAGCTCCCGGAGGAAACCCACACAGACACAGGGATAACATGTAAACTCCACACAGAAAGGACCTGGATTGCTCTAACGGGGGATCGAACCCAGGACTTTCATGCTGTGAGGTGACAGTGCTACCAAGCCACCCGAGAGAGAAAGAGAGAGACTCTATTAATCTATATTGATCTTTTTATTGCACTGCTATTTTTAATATATCCAGTCAACATAAGTCCAGTTAAATATAAGTCCTACAATGTTACATTTTATAAAGGTACTTAGTAATATTAATTAAGTATTAAAATAAAGACCCCTTGGCTTTTTGTACACTTTATTTATTGTGTTATGAATTTAAGTTTGAATAGATATGATTAACATTATTGGTTTGTAGCAGTAGATTAGTAAGTAAAATGTCAACCACAGGTAAAATGTCACAGGTGAAACATGTTTTTAGTATTAAATAACAATCAAAAACTGAAATCTCTTGTTTACAAAAGTATTCAGACCATTTAAAATGTTGTAAAAGCTTGTTTGACAGCAATTATAGTTTCTTCTTAGGTGCATCTCTACAAGCTTTGCCCACCTGGATTTGGGCAGTTTAACCCACACTTTAAGGGCAATACTTTTAAGCTTTGTCAGGTTGCACAAATCCCACAGACATGCTTGTAAGAAGCCTTCTCTGAAGACCGGTTGTTGTTATAGCTTAAAAGATCACATAGTGATCACCGTTTGTTTTTGAAATGGATGTCCAGTAAGCTTATGGTCAGATGTCCAAATACTTTTGGCCATATTATATATCAGTGAACTCTTTTCTGTCATCATTAAACTAAATAATCATCTTTTTTTTCAAAACACATAAAACTTTCTATATTTTATATAAAAGTTCATTGTGAAATGTGAAACCAGTGGGTGCTAGATTAACAAGCAATCGGCTGAGTCATTGATCCTGGAAATGGAGCAAAATCTATAGCTAGCCCTATTATACAGTCAATAATAATTTTGGAGAAACTCTTGTGCACACCTGGTAGTATAGCCTATTTTCATATAGAAAATAAAGAAATAAAACTGGTGTCATTTTGTATTGCCCTATTTATGCCTTATTACATACTGGCAATTAACTGAAAGGATCCTGCTATCTCAAATATCAGAAACAGTAATAATGCCCAAAGAAGTTCCAAAATGAGAAGGTATGCTATATCTTATTTATTAATTCATTGTTTTGCATTTATTCAAGTTCTAATTTTAATGCTTTTTTAACTGCTTGGTTATAAACCTGGAACCTTATTGTTTTTGTTAGAATTCTTCTTAGTTTTTACAACACACACAGACCAAACCATAAGTCCCACGGACATGAGATTACTTGTCACATACCGTACAGACACAAATCTTTATCCAATTAAATCTTGAGTCAATTTGCATACAATAACACAATTTTTTGAGTGTGAACTAGTCTCTGGATTTTCACCCCACATACACAAATGTGGTATCAATAACCATAAGCACTGGAACTTTATTAACTATCCCAGAATGCCAGAATTTTTATAGTGTCATTACCAGATTCCAATCAAAAACATAGGTGAAGCAAGCCAACCATAAAGCACACATATACTGCCCTTACTTAGAAAGCATTGCACTGATTCACAGTGGCATAGTGCTTCTGTGTCCTAGCCCCCTTCAAGAATGGTCCCATACTCATGTATGGGAAAACATGAGGCTAATCTGTGCTTAGACTCACAATGTCGGCACTTGCGGCTATATTTGTTTTTTTTATTATTATACTGTGAATCATAATGACATTATACAGTCAAGCCGGAAAGTCTGCACACCCCTTTCATCTTCTCCACGTTTTATTACGTTACAGACTCATTCTATAATAGATTTAGTTCTTTTTTTGGACTCAAACATCTACACACAATCGGCAATAATTATAAAACCAGGGTTTAGAAAATATGCAATTTCATTTTACTGACAAATATGGTTTATTTAGGGGTTACATATCTGTACACACCCTTAGCCTAAAACTTGCTTGATGCACCTTTGGCAGCAATTACAGCTTCAAGGCGTCTTGGGAAAGAAGCTATGAGCTTGGCACACTTGTTTCTGGACATTTTTGCCCATTCCTCTTGGCATATCCTTGCAAGCTCTATCAGGTTGCATGGGGAGCATTGGTACACAGCCATTTTCAGCTGCTTTTACAGATGTTTGATGGGATTCAGGTCTGGGCTCTGGCTGGGCCACTCAAGGACATTCACAGACTTTCTCTGAAGCCACTCCTTTGTTCTCTTGGCTGTGTGCTTCAGGTCATTGTCATGTTGGAAGGTAAACCTTCGCCCCAGTCTGAGGTCCAGAGCGCTCTGGAGCAAGTTTTCTTTAAGGATCTCGGTGTACTTCAGCTGCATTCATCTTTCCCTCTATCATAACTAGTCGCCCCGGTCCTGCTGCTGAAAAACATCCCTACATCATGATGCTGCCACCGCCATTCTTCATTGTAGGGATGGCATTAGCCAGGTAATGAGTGGTGTCTGGTTTCCTCCAGACATGACGCTTGGTATTCAGGCCAAAAAGTAAAATTTTGGTTTCATCAGACCAGAGAAACTCCAAGCGGGCTGTCATGTGCTGTCTGGCCACTCTACCATAAAGGCGTGATTTGTGGAGTGCTGCCTGGATGGTTGATCTTCTGATCCATCTCCACAAGGATACACTGGAGCTCTGTCAGAATAACCGTCGGGTTCCTGCTTACCTTCCTGGCTAGGGCCCGTCTTTCCCGATCGCTCAGTTTGGCTGGGCGGCCAGGTCTAGGAAGATTTTTGGTGGTTCCAAACTTCTTCCATTTGTGAATGATGGTGGCCACTGTGCTCTTTGGGACCTGTAAAGCTGCAGCAATTTTTTTGTACCCTTCTCCAGACAGAATCCTTGACAGAATCCTGTTTCTGAGGTCTGCAGACAATTCCTTTGACCCCATGGCTTGGAGTTTGCTCTGATATGCACTATCAACTGTGGGACCTTATATAGGCAGGTGTTGGCAATCCCCAATCATGTCCAATCAATTAAATTGACCACAGGTGGACTCCAATTAAATTGTAGAAACATCTCAAGCAGTATCAGTAAAAACAAAATGCACCTCAGCTCACTTTTGGGTGTCATATCAAAGGGTGTGCACATTTGTGTACATATGATATTTTACATTTTAATTTTTAATAAATTAGCACAAATGTCTAAAAACCTGCTTTCACTTTGTCATTGTGGGCTATTTTGTGTAGAATTTTGTGACGAAAAATGAACTCAATCTATTGTAGAATGAGTCTGTAACGCAATAAAACGTGGTGAAAGGGGTGTGCAGACTTTCCAACTTGACTGTATATTTAACATATTTTAATGTTGTGGCTACTGTCAAAGAGCCCAACTTTCCACCCTGTGTCATGTAAACTACTGCATGCTCCTGTATGTAATTTTTTAGGTGACAAGCATCTGGTGAATAATTCCTGGCGCAGTAAGAGGAATAGAGCTCATGGTTGGAGATAAGGCCCTCAGCTCCATCATGTGCCCTCCCCTGCCCCATTTTCTGGGATGAAGCGTGTATAGTAGGCCTGGGTGAGTAAGAGGCAGATAACCCCAAACCTGACACACTTGCCTGAATTAATCCCTTTCCACAGTTGTAGTTGTCTCTGCTGCTGGGTAAACATGACCGGGGGTAAAATGAAGAAAGCTCTGTGGTCCTAATATTATTTTTTAAGTGAACCTTAAAAAAATTGCTTTATATGGATATAGAAATATATAGAGATACCTCTAATCAGATTTTAACGATTAGATTTTATTTTTGTCTTTGACCTTACCTGATTCTTTAAATGTCTTTGTTTGTTTGTTTATTAGGATTTTAACGTCATGTTTTACACTTTGGTTACATTCATAACAGGAACGGTTACTCATTACACAAGATTCATCAGTTCATAAGGTTATATTGAACACAGTCATGGACAATTTAGTGTCTCCAATTCACCTCACTTGCATGTCTTTGGACTGTGGGAGGAAACCGGAGCACCCGGAGTAAAACCATGCAGACATGGGGAGAACATGCAAACTCCACACAGAAAAGAACCCGGACCGCCCCACCTGGGGATCAAACACAGGACCTTCTTGCTGTGAGGTGACAGTGCTACCCACTTAGCCACCGTGCCACCCCATGTGTCTTTATAACAGCTTAAATACCACATCTTGAGTATCCAGTTTGTTTGTTGATTTTCTTTTAAGAGTGGCCTTGCTGATGCAAAATTATGATTTTATCTGTGATCTTTGGGCTGAATGGAATTATGTGACTGGTATTGTACATATTAGCAAGCTTTCACTCAATTAACCTATTATAAGGTGTATGTAAATGCTCAAGCATGTCTTGCACAAACCTGGCGTAATAGACCTTTTTCATAGCTGTCATTTTGATATGGAAAAAGTAGGACAAATACAGATATTAGCAATTAAAATAATTAGGATTTTATTTTATTTATGTTTAAGAGAGTCAGGTTCCTGTTCCTATTTTTGAATACTGCATACACGTTTCTTGTATTTTCAATTTGTATTCTATTCTAAGTATACATTTTAATATAAGTTAAATCACAAGTGTGCAGTAAATCACATGTACAAAGAAAAGAAATACACAAGCTTACTCTTCCTTGTGTGTGTTTTTTTTTTTAATTAGATTTATGTTATTCCGTTAATAATATAAAGAAACAAAAATTATGACAAAAGTTCAGCCCTTGAAATGCAATGCAAAAACAGTGCTTTACCACACAAGTTCTGTTTGCACTTCAGAGGATATGGAGACGACAGGCCAGGAGTTCAAAACATGTGACAGTCACACACAAGCAGCTCTGAAGGTATATATTATTGTAGTTGGCACAAAAGTTTGCAATAAGAATCAGCTGTAGCAGAACATGGTCTTCTTTAATTAAACCCTTCACATTCAAACACAAATTGAATATACAGGTATGAATGATGTATTTGTTTAGATTTGTTTACATGTTGATTGTCAAATTATGAGTACACAAAGTAAAATTGGAACTATACACTTATTACTTTATATCATTATAATATAATGATGCTTTCTGGATATCACAGTTGGCAATGTAAGATTTAGGCTGCAGTCCAATCTAAAGTGATCATTCCACAGCAGCTATTGGTAGTGTTGTTCCCAACTTTACTCAAGAAAAATCTTTACTTTAAAGTGTCCTTACATCGTTCAAGGAATATTATATCATTACCTTTGACTTTAAAAGATGAAATTACAGTGTATAGTGTGGTTTAGTGTGTATATGACCACTTTTAAACGTTTAGGATGTATATGACCACTTTCAAATGGAAATACCACGTGGTATTAGTTCATTGCATTAACTTTTATAAAAAAAAGTTTTAGAATTGTTTTAATGTTGGTAGAGGTAATGGTGACCTTCATAAAGAAAATACAGAAATGAAGGAGATCTGTCCATCAGCTTTCCCTCTGGCTTACACCTCTCTCTCTCTCTTTCTCTCTCTCTCTTTCTTTCTCTTTCCCTCTCTTTATAGATAAGAGTTCTGCCACAGTAAGCAGCATCCTTGCTTTTTTATCAGATAATGTATCAGCGTAAGCTGCCATGCCTTCAGGTATTTTTGGATAATCTTTTTTTCAGCCGTTTCCCATGCCGTTTCCCATATTTTCTTCTTCAGACGAACATTCATATAATCCCTAATTTTAGTTATTTTTAATATGGCACTGTTAAAATAAGTCAACAATTTTGCTCAATCAACCAGCTCAGTTTAATAACTTTCAGTAATGGCTACATTTAAATGCTAATAATCATCAAGTATATCATAACTTTTATTTAGGTTTTAGTAAATGGCTATAACAAACAGTAATCCTTAGTTACCAAAATCAACTGTAAATTTTTTGATAGGTACAAACTAAAAAGAACTGTTCACAACTCCTTTAAACAAAGGAGGACAAAAACTGCAACAAATACATAGACAATAATACAAAGGACAGAGCTGATTAATGAACAATATGTAAAAAATAACTTAAAATAAGTGGACACTGTAAAGACCCTGGAACTACTATTTGGTGGATGTATTATGCTCTGGGGCTGTTCTGCTGCTGGTAAAAGGGGTACCAATTAGATAATCTAAAATTTACCATTAATGGATGTAATTAAGTGTTCAACATGACCCAAACCTATATTAAAACTGAAATTGCTAGATTATGTTCAAATTTAGGTGCAAAAGGATTACCTAAATCATAATTCTCTCTGTAGAGAATATGTGGTAATAATAATAATAGTAATAATAATTACAATAATAATAATTACAATAATAATAATAGTAATAATAATAATTGTAAAAAAAATATTAATAATAATATAATAATAATAATTTTCTTTCTTAATAATACATTTCTTTCTTTCTTTCTTTATTTTAATTAATTTATTTATTTTCATGCCATCACTTGGAGATGGGTCATCTTTTGCTAATGCCCCCCTCATGTTGGCTGTATATGACTAACCCCTGATATTGCAATTCACATTGTCAATCTGGCTTATTGTTGGTCTTTCTCAACTTCTGGGTCCTTCCACAAGTCCTGTCAATACGCTGCCTTCAATGTTGTCATGTGGGTGCCACATCACCTACTCAAAGTAACTAACACATGGGCCTAAATGTGGTTAAGTAGCTCCTTTTCTGTTCTGGCCATCTTGTAGACTTTCTCAGTGGTGATCATCTTCCTTCATGAGATTTTTAGCAGTTTTCTGATGCACTTGTTCTCAAAAGCCTGAATGTGTTTTTCTTTCTCTTTCTTCAGTGTCCAGGCTTTACATCCATATGTGGCTACTGGCCAAACCATGGCGTAGCTTATTGATGGTGCTAATTACCGCTTTGGCGGCAATGCAGTAACACATCATGGGAAGCTGGGGATTCAAATCCTGCATCCCAGTGGTGATGGCATAGCATAATTTACTGCTGCATCACCTGAGCGCTTATTAAAAATAAATAAATAAAGCCACTCAAGTGGCGCAGAGGTAAAATACGCTAACACACCAGAGCTGGGATATCGAATACATCATATTGAATCTCAGCTCTGCCATCCGGCTGGGCTGGATGGCTACATGAACAACGATTGGCTGTTGTTCATAGGGTGGGACAAGCCGGACCAGGGTTCCTCATAAGGGTGTGGGGATCAGGGTGTGGCTCTCCATATACAAGGCTGTCGGCAGTCGGTACTGCACACCTGTCGGAGGGTGTGTGTGTCAGTTGCGAAGCTCCTCAGTTAGCAGTGAAAGGTTGTACCGGTAGATGTGAAGCATAACGCAATTAGGGTAATTGGATACGACTGCATTAGGGGAGAAAATTGGGGAAAAATTGGAGAAAAATTTATATATAAATAATAATTGTGTTTTTTGCCAAATCATCTTTATATTTACCAAGTGGTAATAACTCTGGTATATTAAACATGATGTATAATGGGTAAGCTCAAGGTGTTGTATCTCAGCAAATCACAGACATATGAAAAAAAAACTAAGGAAGCAGATATGACAATAATAGGGTTTTGCATGGGGTGTATGAGGGGATGTCGGCTCTCAGCGATGTGCACAATTTGGGACGATTGCAGTCAGAGTAAGACAGGGGGTGTTTGGTAATTAGAGCCTGTCTTAGTGGTTGATTACAGCCTTGTTTCTCATAATGACAGCACAAGAGCTACCCAAGAATTCAAATTACTGTCTTCAAAGCAGAACATGTGCCTGCTTGTATATAGGAAAAACAAATCAGGATATTTCTCATGCACAGTGCTAATTAATCCATGTTATAGTTTAAACAGATATTTAAGTGTTTTCCCCAGATTAACCAGTTTTAATTTCTAAACCATGGAAGCTTTTTTTCTATTTAGATAGTGAGATGCAATTCTGCTGAAAATTTTTTTCATGCAATCTTTAAAGTCAAAGCTTTGTATCTGCAACAATTTTTTAAGAAAGCACTTAAATGCTTTGACATGGTATTGTCAAATGAGGTTCATAAATAATAATAATAATAATAATAATAACAACACCAATATTAATAATAACAACAATAATAATAATAATAATCAAAATAATAATAATATTATTAATAACACTAACAACAAAACAACAATAATAAGAATAATAACAATAATAACAACAATAATAATAATCATAATAACAACAACAATAATAATAATAATAACAACAATAATAATAATAATAACAAACAATAAAAATAATAATAATAATAATAATAATAATAAATTCCATTTTCATCAACCACTTCATCCCTGCCAGGGTTGTGGTGGGTCCTGTTCCATCGGGAAACACCATGCACAAGGCAGGAAAACCCTGCACGGTATGGCAATCCATCCAAGGGCTTCAGCCATCCTACTTCTCTCAGACATAGCCAATCATGTCTGTATAGACACCCGGCTGGTCAATAGCACCCCTGAGATTCGAACCTGGTGGTAGGCTAATGTAATTAACCGCTGCGGCACCCAGCCTTGTTAGTGATGGGTATGACTTGAACAGGGGTGCTGTATGAGGGAAAAAGAGTTAGGACAATTCTAAGGGCATGTGACAGACAGGGACCTAAAATGATTGGAATATTAAGTACTTTAGGTATTAAATAAAATGATGATCATTAATAGAATTTTTTCTTGTTTGTCAAAAAGTAGACATCTCAAGAGCCTAAATATTGCCCAGCCCCAGACGATACTACGAGTGTTGACTGGAGTCTCATGTCCCATTTTTAAAAAAATCTGATGACCAAAGTGAAAAGAAGGGAAACTGTGACAGGAGAGAGAAAACAAAACAGTGAGTGTAGTCTGTGAATGGTGAGAATGAACCTGTTACATTAGTCCATGGTGAATTAGACTAACATTACTGTTGCTTCATTTGAATTATTTAATATCTTTAGAGACAATTATTTACATTTTGCTCCTCCTTTAGCTGACGTTTTATCAATGAAGGCAATGTTTTAGAAAGCCACTAATGCTAAATCAGTTGTAACTGCCCCTGCATGGTGTCAGGCCCAGCAGATGCAGCTTCAGGCTCAGCAGCCTTGTCTTCCGGCTTCCATATCAATGGACCAGCCTTACTCCCAACTAAAGGAGGTGAAAAGCATTGTGCTGAATGGCATGTCAGTTGGCATACCTGCAGGGGGCGTGAAGGGAATTTATTTATTTATTTTGTATTTTATTTATGCATTTTCACCCATTTTCGCCCAATTTAACATACCCAATTTGTCTTCCGCTGCTGAGGGATCCCTGATTGCAGTCAAGGTGGGTATATTGCTGCTCACGCCTCCTCCGACCCGCATGCAGCCCTTAGCGGAACCCTTTTCCACCTATGCACTCTGCACAGGCGCCTCTCTATCTGCCAATCAGGGTCCTTGAGCAACATTTGAAAACCCCACCCAGATAGTCCGGTTATCCCGCCCTAGCAGAACTGTGTCTGCTGCAGGCACTGCCAATTATGCCCGCTAGATGACGCCCAGTCGACCGGTGGCAACACCGAGTTTCAAACCGAGGAGTTCAGAATCTCTGTGCTGGGGCATTAGCGGAACACTAGAAACACGGAAACACTACAGAAATACAGTATAAACAACTCTAAACTAAACCATACACTAAGCTAATTCTCATTGGCAATACTAAACACTGCAAAAACAAGAAACAGATCCCTAAACTACCCTCAGCTAAACTAGAAGAAACATGAAATGCAAATCCCACTGCAAAGCTAACAACAGAAGAACAAAGGAACAAACACTATTAAATATCAGAATACAAGACAAATTAAATACAAGAAAGATGCTTGAACAATGGTGGAAAGAGCAAGCAGCAAGAACACATGGAACAAAAACATTAAGTCAATGTGTTTAGCAACCGGAAGGCCCCCTCAATGTGCAGCTCCACATTATTATTATTGCGCATAGTGCTTCCCGATGGAACAGAACCCACTGTGACCCTGGCAGGGAAGTGGTTGATGAAAACAAAAATGGAATAATTTTTTTTTATTATTATTAATAATAATATTAATATTATTATAACAATTACTATTGTTATTATTATTATTAGAATGCCTAGAAGGCCTTTATTTGTCATCTATACATTTACAGATGTAAAGTATAAGGGAATAATTTCTTTGCATATCCAATCTTGTTTGGAAGCTGGGGGTCAGAGCGCAGGGTCAGCCATTGTAAAGTTTCCCTGGAGCAGAGTGGGTTTTTATTTTACATTTACATTTTCGGCATTTAGCAGACGCTCTTATCCAAAGCAACTTGCAGAAGTGCTTCCATAGTAAACATTACCTTACTCTAGTTTAAGTAAACAACAGTCCAAGAACACAAATGTGCTAAAACCTGTTAGAACCAAAGTGCTTTTTTTTTTTTTTTTTTTAAAGAAATGAAAGAGCGTTATTAAGTAAGTAAGGGCCTTGCTCAAGGGCCCAACAGTGGCTGGGATTCGAACTCCCAATCTTTCAGTTAATAGCCCAAAGCCCTACCCACTAGGCTACCTCTGTTTATTACTATTATTATTATTATTTAAAATATATTTCATTATATTTAATGTAGGTAATTTAGAGCAGTCAATCAACCTGAGCACCCAAAGAAAGGCCGGGACATCTTAGAAAGAGCATGCAAAACTCACAATGATTAAATGCATCCCACAGATGAACAGTGTGGACAGAACAGAACAGTGTGCATGTAATATATCAGTTAATTACCCCAACAATTAATCAATTAATCAAATTATGACAAGTAAATGCAATATCCACATAAACCAATAACTGACACAGAAACATTTTGAGTTCAAAACCAGTCATACAATTCTGCAGCCCCAGTAGGTATGATCTTCCTGAGACTAGTTTTAGCATTTATACACACACTATTATACACAGGAAAAAACTAGTCAACAGATTTCCTCCACAAGATCTACAAAAATGATCTAAGTGAACTCTGCAGGAAGTAAGCATAATCACAGAACTTTTCAATGTCATCCTGACGCCATGTCACTCAAACAGGGGATGAACAAATCAATAGTTGATTATAAAATGTATATTTCTTATCTCTTTTCTATATATCCAGACAAAATCTTGTTATCTGTAAAGGTTTGACCCTGGCAAGGTTAAAGTCTGACCCTGGTAAGATTATCAACCGAACAGCACCAGCATTATCTTTCCTATTAAAGATCGTGTTCAACGAGAAAATCAGTCCGATTTTCATTTTTAAAACTTAATTCTATTAAAAACTGTATTTTGGTCATATTAACCTGACTAATTAACCTTTTTTTAGCAATTTAATGCTGCAAAAATCCTAAATAGATAATGGAAGCTGGGCGATCACAATAGTTTCCAATATTTATATCACTATATACAAAAACAATACCAAATAAATAATGGTGTTTGCATTTTAGTAAGTGCTTCATTACGGTCACAATTGCACTGTGATTGAAACCTATCATAAACACATTGGCTACAAGGTGGGAGTACACACTTGCAGGACATCACACATACAGTTAGCTCCAGATAATTCTACTCTCTACCAGAAAATGTGAATAAGAATGGTTGCCTGGTTATCACTCTGTTAAATTAGGTTATGCAACAATACAACAAGGGTGGCACAGTGGCTCGGTGTGTAGCATTGTCGCCTTACAGCAAGAAGGTCATAGGTTTGATTCCCAGGTGAAGCGGTCTGGGTCCTTTCTTTGTGGAGTTTGCATCTTCTCTCCGTGTCTTACAGTCCAAAGACATGCAGGCAGGTTAATTGGAGATACAACATTAAATTTACATTTTCTGCATTTAGCGGACACTCTTATCCAGAGCGACTTACAGAAGAGCTTCCATAGTAAACATTACCTTACTCTAGTTTAAGTAGACAACAGTTAAAAAATATAAATCTGCTAAAAACCCAGTTAGAATCAAAGGGTTTTTTTTCTTTGCAAGAAATAAATATAAGCTTAAGTGCTTAGTAAAGAGGTGGGTTTTTAATCATCTTTTAAAGACAGCCAGAGACTCATGTTCGGACAGGGAAGGGAAGCTTGTTCCACCACGTGGGTGTCAGTACAGACAAGAGCCTTGATACTTGTCTTCATCGAGTTCTGGGTGGAGGATTAAGTCGAGCGAGACTACAGTGTTGTACAGAGCGGGGTTTTGTTAGACCTTGAAGGTAGCTTGGGGCTGGTCTATTTTGCCTTTGTAGGCGAGCATCATTGTTTTAAACTGAATGCATGCAGCTACAGGAAGCCAGTGAAGAGAACGCAGCATTTAGGGGTGATGTGGCAGTGTTTAGGTTGGTTAAAAACCAGGCGAGCATCTAAAGTAAGTGTGTGTGTAAATGCGTGTATGTGTGTTTGCCCTGTGACGGACTGCCTATCTGTCCACTGATTTTTTTGCCTTTTGCCCTGAATATGATAAAGCAGTGGTAAAACAAATAATGAAAGGATAAATGAACAATACAGCAATCTAAAGCACAAAAGCAATTCCTCTGAAATTCCTAATAAATTAATGATTTGTAGTGACCTGGTCAAATTCCTGAACTGAACCCCATTGAGATGCTGTGGCAGGAGTTTATAGGGTACAAAAAGTATCTTTTTATATATGTTAAAGTCACTGTGTTGATTGTAAATAAGAAAGTACTTTATTTAGACCTTTAATTAAACTGCAGTGATTAGTTAAAGAAGTTCAAGATGGCAGGGATTCTTAACCCTACCTGATGCAGGGAGTGGCTTCTCATTTTATAATCAAACCTGTTGGAAGACATTTACATTTTCTGCGTTTAACAGACACTCTTATCCAGAGCGACTTACAGAAGTGCTTCCATAGTGAACATTTCATTTCTCAAGTTTAAGTAAACAGCAGTCGAAGAACACAAATCTGCTGAAACCTGTGGAAAAAAAAAAGAAAGGTCAAATTACTGGCCTGCCTCAGGCAAACAATTAAAGAGGTTGCTGAAATTACTGGAATTAGATTACAATCAACTCATGAAAAATAATATTGATTTGCTGGGAAGCATAATGATTAGGTCATGTGGTCTGATGAGTCCAAATTTACCACAATGGCCATGTCAGGGTAAGAAGGGAAGCACATTAAAAGATGCACCCACTCTATACAAGCATCTGGAGATAGTGCTATATTCTGGGGTTGCTTTGATTTGTCATTATGCGCCAATAAAATAAAGTCAGGTGACTACCTGAATGTACTGAATGATCAATGGATTTTTCTTCACTGATGGCTTAGGCATAGTCCAAGACAACAATGCAGATTCATCAGGTTCAAGGAGCATAAGGAATCATGTTCATGTATGAATCTGCTACCCCATTACCCCATTGAAAGTCTTTGGGATGTATTGGATAAGATTATACAAAGTGGTTTGACCACTATAGACACTATATATACAGTCGAGTCACATTATTATGACCACCAGCTAATATCCAGAATAACCACAGTGTGCAGCGTGGACAGCTGCTAGACCGGCTGGGAGTGACTCAATAAGGTCCTGGTAGGTTGTCACAGGTATTCTGGAGCCATGCTGACTACAGTGCATCCCACAGTTGCTGGAGGGTGCGTGAGGTAGGATCCATAAAGCGAACACGATGATCAAGGTGCTCCCACAGATGCTTAATTGGGTTCAAGTCTGGGAAATTAGGGGGGCAGGGTAGTACTTGGAAGCCTTGGTCATGCTCTTCCAACCAATGCTGGACATTTCTAGACGTGTGACATGTCACATTGTCTTGCTGGGAGATCCCATCCACCCAGGACAGCAACGAGGGAGATACTGTATGTGCAGACAGCCTATCGCACACCTTATATACCCACCAAGCCAGCTCACTAAACATGGCTTCCTTCACGAGCTACATGCTGCCGCTGTTTAAAATAGGAAGTAGTCATAATAATGTGACTTGTCTGTGTATTTTTTTTCAACCATTAATAATAAATTTTATGGTACTGTCTATTACAACGTATGTAAAATTAAGGTAATTTACCACACAGTAATTTTAAAAGGGTGCAGATATTTTTGGAGCTGACTATCTCAAGGTCTGTGCAACAAATTATTTTTCTGTCATTCCACCCGAGGCTGTTCTTCTTGCACACTTTCAGTATGTTTAACAGAAATTAACAATGCAATTACAATTACAAAAAGGAGGAGACAGTGTCTCATTCTCCTCAGGCTACTATTATGGACATTATGGTAATTAGCTGACAGAAGGTCAAAGGCAATGCGAGTAAAAGTAATCAGCACCGTGCATTTCCTGCATTCCAAATGCCGGGATGAAAGGCCGAGGTTTGGCGAGTTTATTAGCGACTGTGAAATAAAATAAAAAGTCTGCTTTACTCACATTAGAAAGGAAATCTGGTAAAGGGATTTCAGACATCTGCTATTTTAAGGAGCGTCTGCAGGGCCGAGATAGGGAGAGGTTCACGACTGGGTCGTTTTTTTTCCCTGCGTGCCAGTTGTATTCATGTTGAAAGGCTTTTGCCTCTCTGTCCTTGCGTGACAATTGTTGGAGAAATTTTGATGTGTTTTTCTCTCATGGGACTTTATGCAGCAGGCTTTGTCGCGGCATGTGTCAAATACAATTCGATTCGGTGTGCTGAAAAAATAAATAAATAAATAAAACATAATTATAAAAGTGTAACACCGCATTATTTTGTTACAAAGGTTTACCAGAAGATATCTGCATTCAGTTTTTAGACCATGGTTGTGAATGAACAATGCAAAGTTAAATTTTTTGTACCTTCCTCTAAAACCACTACTGAATTACTACTGAATTGATATTGAAAGTACATGTGACAATATTTTTTTATTTTAATGCCCTGATACCAACTGTAACCAACAACTGTGAAAGTTGAGACGTAAAAATAATGAGAATATACAACCCCAAATCAAAAGTTGCGACAGTATGGAAAATGCAAATAAAATAAAAATGCAGTGTTCCTTACTTTTACTTTGACTTTTATTTGATTGCAGAGAGTTTGAACCCAAAATATTTCATGTTTTGTCTGCTCAACTTCATTTAATTTGTTAATATACCTCCATTCCTGCATTTCAGGCCTGCAACACATTCCAAAACAAAGTTTGGACAGGGGCAATTTAGGGCTAGTAATGAGGTGAAAAACTAAATAATGATGTGATTTCAAACAGGTGATGTCAACAGGTGATTGTAATCATGGTTTGGTACAAAAGCAGCATCCAGGAAAGGCTTTGATGAGCAAAGATGATCAGAGGATCTCCAGTTTGCCAACAAATGTGTGAGAAAATGATTGAAATGTTTAAAAACAATGTACCTCAAAGAAAGATTGGAAGGGATTTGCATATTTCTCCCTCTACAGTGCATAATATCATTAAACGATTTATGGAATCGGGAGGAATTTCAGTGCGTAAAGGCCAAGGGTGCAAGCTTAAGCTGAATGCCTGTTATCTTTGATCCCTCAAACGGCACTGCATCAAGAACCGCCACTCAACAATAGCTGATATAACCACATGGGCAAGGGATTACTTTGGCAAACCTTTGTCAAGCTCTACAATACAGAGTTACATGCACAAATGCCACTTCAAACTTTACTGTGCAAAAAAGAAGCCTTGTGTTAACCAT
The DNA here is from genome assembly GCF_030014385.1 of Trichomycterus rosablanca. Classification (NCBI taxonomy): domain Eukaryota; kingdom Metazoa; phylum Chordata; class Actinopteri; order Siluriformes; family Trichomycteridae; genus Trichomycterus; species Trichomycterus rosablanca. Next base: position 29,567,945 of record NC_085990.1, read on the forward strand.
GTTCAGAAATGGCATCAACTTCTCTGAGCTTGGAGGTATCTAGGATGGACCATCACACAGTGGAACGTGTATTGTGGTCAGATGAACCAGCATTCCAGGTCTTTTGTGGAAAAAATGGACGCTGTGTGCTTCGGACCAAAGACGAAAAGGACCATCCAGACTTTCTGCAATGAAATAAAAGTTAAAGTGAATGTTAGAAACTCTGTGTTTTTTTATTATTTGCATTTTCCATGCTGTCCCAACTTTTTCTGAGTTGAGGTTGTACATATAAACAATGTGGACACATATGTACAGTGTATCACAGAAGTGAGTACACCCCTCACATTTCTGCAGATATTTAAGTATATCTTTTCATGGGACAACACTGACAAAATGACACTTTGACACAATGAAAAGTAGTCTGTGTGCAGCTTATATAACAGTGTAAATTTATTCTTCCCTCAAAATAACTCAATATACAGCCATTAATGTCTAAACCACCGGCAACAAAAGTGAGTACACCCCTAAGAGACTACACCCCTAAATGTCCGAATTGAGCACTGCTTGTCATTTTCCCTCCAAAATGTCATGTGATTTGTTAGTGTTACTAGGTCTCAGGTGTGCATAGGGAGCAGGTGTGTTCAATTTAGTAGTTCAGCTCTCACACTCTCTCATACTGGTCACTGAAAGTTCCAACATGGCACCTCATGGCAAAGAACTCTCTGAGGATCTTAAAAGACGAATTGTTGCGCTACATGAAGATGGCCAAGGCTACAAGAAGATTGCCAACACCCTGAAACTGAGCTGCAGCACAGTGGCCAAGATCATCCAGCGTTTTAAAAGAGCAGGGTCCACTCAGAACAGACCTCGCGTTGGTCGTCCAAAGAAGCTGAGTGCACGTGCTCAGCGTCACATCCAACTGCTGTCTTTGAAAGATAGGCGCAGGAGTGCTGTCAGCATTGCTGCAGAGATTGAAAAGGTGGGGGGTCAGCCTGTCAGTGCTCAGACCATACGCCGCACACTACATCAAATTGGTCTGCATGGCTGTCACCCCAGAAGGAAGCCTCTTCTGAAGTCTCTACACAAGAAAGCCCTCAAACAGTTTGCTGAAGACATGTCAACAAAGGACATGGATTACTGGAACCATGTCCTATGGTCTGATGAGACCAAGATTAATTTGTTTGGTTCAGATGGTCTCAAGCATGTGTGGCGGCAATCAGGTGAGGAGTACAAAGATAAGTGTGTCATGCCTACAGTCAAGCATGGTGGTGGGAATGCCATGGTCTGGGGCTGCATGAGTGCAGCAGGTGTTGGGGAGTTACATTTCATTGAGGGACACATGAACTCCAATATGTACTGTGAAATACTGAAGCAGAGCATGATCCCCTCCCTCCGGAAACTGGGTCGCAGGGCAGTGTTCCAGCATGATAATGACCCCAAACACACCTCTAAGACGACCACTGCTTTATTGAAGAGGCTGAGGGTAAAGGTGATGGACTGGCCAAGCATGTCTCCAGACCTAAACCCAATAGAACATCTTTGGGGCATCCTCAAGCGGAAGGTGGAGGAGCGCAAAGTCTCGAATATCCGCCAGCTCCGTGATGTCATCATGGAGGAGTGGAAAAGCATTCCAGTGGCAACCTGTGAAGCTCTGGTAAACTCCATGCCCAGGAGAGTTAAGGCAGTTCTGGGAAATAATGGTGGCCACACAAAATATTGACACTTCAGGAACTTTCACTAAGGGGTGTACTCACTTTTGTTGCCGGTGGTTTAGACATTAATGGCTGTATATTGAGTTATTTTGAGGGAAGAATAAATTTACACTGTTATATAAGCTGCACACAGACTACTTTTCATTGTGTCAAAGTGTCATTTTGTCAGTGTTGTCCCATGAAAAGATATACTTAAATATCTGCAGAAATGTGAGGGGTGTACTCACTTTTGTGATACACTGTATATATAAACAATGTTAATATATACACATAAACATCTGTGGACACCTGACAATGAGCTTGTTGGACAGTTCATTTTGAAACTATGACATTAATATTGTTGAGGAAGGCTAATTTTCATAAAAAAAGACTTGCACACTGAAATGAATCTAAGGGCTGAAACAGTCAGACAGACCTGCCTTAACGGCTAACCAAAAAAAGACACAAATGGACAGGGGTAACTAAATTTAATCGGTGAATAAATGTAAATGCTTGCACAGCCAACACATCATCTTCATTCCAGAAGCACACGAAGCATCTCTCTCTCTAGTGTCATTCCAAGCTGCACTGCTCTCCACGGTCCATCCACAGTGACGAAACTGTGCCTTACCAGTCTGACTTCTATGCTGTTGACTGCTTTGTCAGTGGCCGCTGCCAGGCATGGCATGTGCCATCATTACCACCGGCTGATGCGCTGGACAGGACGTGCTGTCTCCGTCAGGAAGGGTTGGGTAGGCATAGCACTCTCTACCCATTACCTGCAGAATGCAGTTACAGGTCTCCATCTGTCGTTGATTTTCTTCCTGCCATCAAGCTCCCCATTTTCATTCAAACAGCTGATCAGTCTCACTACCAAGTTGCTTCATCTAAGCAATCCCACTTCTGACACCATTGTGGCCTGACATTGAACCAGAGAGTGACATGGAAATGGTGTGCACCACGCACAACGCCACTTACATCAACCTTTACAGTAAGTATTGTAGTTTAACACTGTCTGTGTATATTGAAACATGAAAGTATATCCCCAAACTTTTTAGCTCAGTGAATTAGGTACTGGGCTAGTAATTACAAGGTCCCTGGTTCAAGCCTTACCACTGCCATGTTCCAACTGTTAAGCCCTTTAGGAATAGGAAATAGTTGATAGGAATAGGAAGACTGTTTGGGTGGCACTGTGGCTCAGTGGGTAGCACTGTCAACTCTCAGCAAGAAGGTCCTGGGTTCGATTCCCAGGTGGAGCAGTCTGGGTCCTTTCTGTGTGGAGTTTGCATGTTCTCATGAGAGATACTATTATAACATACTGGCTCATATTAGAAACACTGGTTTACATTAGCAGCCTCAGCCTAGCAACCATCCTGTTTCTTTGAGACACTGGAGTCTTAGTCCATATCTGTCTATCTGTCATTACACTGCTGAAAGTTGCCACTGCCATTAGGGAATACCACTGTCATGAACAAGTGTATTTTGTCTGCAGCAGAGTTTAGCTAAGTGGTACATGTCTACTTTACATCAACATGAATGTCAGGAGGCAAGTTTCCCCAGCAGAACATTGACCAGAGCATCACACTCCCGCTGCTGGTTTGCCTTTTTCCCAAGGTGCATTCTGGTGCCAGTTATTTCCCAGGTAAGTAATGACTTAATGGTTTGGAAACTAGGGACACAAGTTGTTGCTGATTTGTATGCATTTTTATGCATTTTCAGCTGGTGAACAGTCCATTTTCACGTTCTTCTGATTCTTCCTCTTATGTTGCACAATACATCTTAAATAGATAACAGATCTGGACTGCAGCCACTTGTTTATTTTTCCTGCTTCTAACACATAAACTTTAAGGATAAAGTGTTCAATTGCTGCCTAATATATCCCACCCACTAACAGGTGCCGTGTTGAGAAGATAATCAGTGTTATTCACTTCACCTGTCAGTGGTCATAATGTTATGCCTGGTCAGTGTATATTTCTGTGTCAGTGGTAACTTATGTGACACCCATACCATGGGCACTGATCAGTGGCGGCTGCTGGTCTTTCAAAGAGGGGAAGCTCATTGTCGGTTTACATCATAAAATTTGTCAATTTATTTACACATAAATTCTGCCCTCTGTTCCTTTTACAAGAAAATGGCCTGAAATGGGTTGCAGTTTGTCTTTCAACTTCACTCGCAAAATCCGCGATGGGACTGAAGCTCCTAGTGATTAAGTGACTAATGAAGTGTATTGCTTTGGCAATACGAATGTCCCTATTTGTCATGCCAATAAAGCTTCTTTTGAGTTTGAGTTTGAGAAGTGACGGTGTAGCGCTCAAAGTAGCTGTCAATCAAAACGGGATTCAGCCTTTCCACTGATCCTCCAATCATCTAGCAGAAGCTCAGCGTCCACACCCGCCCACAGCCCCATTCACCCCCAGAGACGCTCAGCGTCCGGGGGCGGGACAAAATCGAGGCATTTATCCAATGACCGGCGAGTTTCGGAGCATAAAAAAAAAAACCTCAACGCAGTCCCATAGAAGTGAAGAGACGCTCAGCTTCTGCGGAAATGCATTGACGCTACGGGAATGTATGAGTTAAGTTAAGAAAATCGAGTTGATTTGTGATAATTAGCTGATTCTGAACGAACTCGTCTTCGAGATATACGTGTTCTAACGCATTTGTAGTCAATGAAATGTTAACACAACTGTACATATTTGACCATTTAATTTTGGAGATTTTAGGGGAAGCTGAGCTTCCCTTGCAGTCTTAGAGAAATCGCCACTGGCACTGATGCACCCCCATAGCATCACAGACGTTGGCTTATTCACCTTTCACTGATAACAGTCTGGATGGTCCTTTTTACCCCAAAAAAGCTGAACCATGGATTTATCTGACCACAGCCAATGTCTTTTGTACCATCTGACATGAGTGTGCTAAGGGAGCTTGATGACCAAAATTATGACTTTTTTTTCTTTTTATAACTCCTTACAAAAGTTCCCAACTTTTTGGGAAGTGATATCTTAATATATTTGGGAATTTGTGCCCATTCATTTAAAAGCAAAGGCCTGGCTAAAAATGAACATTTAAAAATATCTTAGTGGTAAAGATCAGGGTTCTGTTCAGACCACTGTTGTTCCTTCACACTAAGCCCTGTCTTTGTGGACGTCACTTCCAGTAGACAGGGGTCCAGTCATGCTGTAACATAAAAGAACCTTACCAAAACTATCACTTATTTCGTACATATATGAAGCTAAAACATGAAATTAGAAGCTGTTTGTTTATTTAATTATTTATTTTTTCAAGCCTGTGTAATGAATCACCATGAGACTCTCATAATGAACTCAAATCCTAATCCTGTACTATGAGTTTTAATTGGTGTTTGTGAAAATGCACTTCATGCTAATCTTATGACCAGTCTTTGATTTACCCCAGCATGTGGTCTTCAACATACACAAATTACACTCCTGTATGGGTGCTACTTTAAAACTCGTGTGTTCTCTCTTGCTTTGTGTAAAATTTATCCAGGTGTAAAACTAAGCCAAGAGATCTAAACCTTAACCCAGAACTGCCTATATAAAGAAATGAGACTTTGCTTATTCTCCATATGTCTCATTAGCATTACAAATCCTCTGAGACTGCACAATGCATCATCGTTGTTACATAGTGAATATGAATAGGTGCTATCACAAGCTCACTCTAATATAACTTAATCAGCCAGACAAAAAGTCCAGTAAGTAGGGCATTGTTTGAGAACCACAATATTTATGGGCATTGCTGTAGAGGCTTCACTGCATCTATTTATATTTATTAAGGGGAAAAAATTGGAGCGTTCACTCACCTCAGCCCAATGGGTTTCTACCACAAAGATGCTAACCATATGTATGCACGGTATAATACTAATATTAGTTTCAGTTCATTCTTTTGTAGGTGAACAGGTGAGTGAAGTCAGCAGGTTGTGAGGGGAAATGTTTGACCTGCGCTGCCGTCACGAATGCCTGCCTCTTAATTGCTGTTATTTGGCACCACAAAATATTGATGGCCCCTAAGGGTGAGATTGGCAGCTGCATGAATCGTTATTAACCTAGATGTTGGTGCAGGGGCAAGGTTCGACAGGCAAAACACAGAAAACTCTCTCCCATAAAATAAAAACTTGATGAGGGCTGCAGTTGGAAACCAGAGACACTATGCTCAAAACTTGACAAGATAACAGTCCATCACCAAGTATCTTATGCACACCCACACCTATGGGTCTATTATGGTAGGAAATGCAGTCAAATTATTTATTTATTTATACTTTATTTGTAATATTTATGAGTATAAACAAAAATGTGTTAAAAATAGATACCAGAAATTAGTATTAACAATTTACATAAAGTACTTACAAAGGCATTGACTAACTTGTTTAAATGCTTGTACATTTTGAGGGTTATTTAATAGCTATAGGTAATAGATATACAGTGTATCACAAAAGTGAGTACACCCCTCACATTTCTGCAGATATTTAAGTATATCTTTTCATGGGACAACACTGACAAAATGACACTTTGACACAATGAAAAGTAGTCTGTGTGCAGCTTATATAACAGTGTAAATTTATTCTTCCCTCAAAATAACTCAATATACAGCCATTAATGTCTAAACCACCGGCAACAAAAGTGAGTACACCCCTTAGTGAAAGTTCCTGAAGTGTCAATATTTTGTGTGGCCACCATTATTTCCCAGAACTGCCTTAACTCTCCTGGGCATGGAGTTTACCAGAGCTTCACAGGTTGCCACTGGAATGCTTTTCCACTCCTCCATGACGACATCACGGAGCTGGCGGATATTCGAGACTTTGCGCTCCTCCACCTTCCGCTTGAGGATGCCCCAAAGATGTTCTATTGGGTTTAGGTCTGGAGACATGCTTGGCCAGTCCATCACCTTTACCCTCAGCCTCTTCAATAAAGCAGTGGTCGTCTTAGAGGTGTGTTTGGGGTCATTATCATGCTGGAACACTGCCCTGCGACCCAGTTTCCGGAGGGAGGGGATCATGCTCTGCTCAGTATTTCACAGTACATATTGGAGTTCATGTGTCCCTCAATGAAATGTAACTCCCCAACACCTGCTGCACTCATGCAGCCCCAGACCATGGCATTCCCACCACCATGCTTGACTGTAGGCATGACACACTTATCTTTGTACTCCTCACCTGATTGCCGCCACACATGCTTGAGACCATCTGAACCAAACAAATTAATCTTGGTCTCATCAGACCATAGGACCTGGTTCCAGTAATCCATGTCCTTTGTTGACATGTCTTCAGCAAACTGTTTGCGGGCTTTCTTGTGTAGAGACTTCAGAAGAGGCTTCCTTCTGGGGTGACAGCCATGCAGACCAATTTGATGTAGTGTGCGGCGTATGGTCTGAGCACTGACAGGCTGACCCCCCACCTTTTCAATCTCTGCAGCAATGCTGACAGCACTCCTGCGCCTATCTTTCAAAGACAGCAGTTGGATGTGACGCTGAGCACGTGCACTCAGCTTCTTTGGACGACCAACGCGAGGTCTGTTCTGAGTGGACCCTGCTCTTTTAAAACGCTGGATGATCTTGGCCACTGTGCTGCAGCTCAGTTTCAGGGTGTTGGCAATCTTCTTGTAGCCTTGGCCATCTTCATGTAGCGCAACAATTCGTCTTTTAAGATCCTCAGAGAGTTCTTTGCCATGAGGTGCCATGTTGGAACTTTCAGTGACCAGTATGAGAGAGTGTGAGAGCTGTACTACTAAATTGAACACACCTGCTCCCTATGCACACCTGAGACCTAGTAACACTAACAAATCACATGACATTTTGCAGGGAAAATGACAAGCAGTGCTAAATTTGGACATTTAGGGGTGTAGTCTCTTAGGGGTGTACTCACTTTTGTTGCCGGTGGTTTAGACATTAATGGCTGTATATTGAGTTATTTTGAGGGAAGAATAAATTTACACTGTTATATAAGCTGCACACAGACTACTTTTCATTGTGTCAAAGTGTCATTTTGTCAGTGTTGTCCCATGAAAAGATATACTTAAATATCTGCAGAAATGTGAGGGGTGTACTCACTTTTGTGATACACTGTATAAATATAGGTATAGGTTATAGGTATTGGTTATATTAAATAATTAATTTATGCTTTATAATTAATATTCATAAGTATTAACAACAATGTGTTCGAAATAAATACCAGAAATTAATATCAACAATTAACATAAAGTACTTAAAAGGTAAAAATATATATAAATATAGGTATAGGTTATAAGTATAGGTTATATGTATAGGTTATGGTTAAGTTTTGTGTATGGTGTAGCAGTTGAGATGATTAAAGTGTGATTATTTTATTATTGTTTACTACATAACTGTTGCTGCTGCTGTTAAAAACTTATTTTGACTGGCTGCTGATACTGACATATTACAAGCACATTTGAAAATTTTGCAAGGCATATCTATCTATGCAGATTACCAAATCAATTGTACTGACAAAGTGTTTAGGGCAGAGGTGGGCAATTAAATTTTCCAAGGGGCCACAAGGGGACTGTTGTAGAGGGCCGGACCAATAGGCTGAACTTAATTCTGCTCAATATTAATTGTATCTCATTATAAAAAGTAGTAAATTGTACAGTTCTGGTAAGCTGTTACTGTTAATAGTAGATGTTAGAACCGGGCAATGAAAATGAGAAGCAGGCAGAGTTAAAACTTTTTTTAAATTAAAAATCAACTTTCTCGAAATTGTGAACAAAATGTGCAGGTCTTTATATTAACTTTACACACAATTCTATTGCTATTAAGTTTGGAGTTAATCCTGTGTTATTGCTGGATTTTCTTTTTGAATATCACAAAGCTGGTCTGGAATGCTCCAGTCCTGGATGTGTAAAACGTAATAAAAGCCCTTGTTGCTTTTGCAGTTTAAAACTTTAGATGTGACCGCTCTGCATCATTCAAGTTCTTGTATTTTTCTGTGTTTAGTACCGCTATGGTGATTTAAACCCTTGATTTAAATCGTGATCCTTAATTCCTATCTTATATCAGATATGCCCCTTTATCAATAATGGTTTTTCCATATATGTTAGCTGTAAGGTGATATATTATTATAACATACATTTTACATGGTATGAATTATCCATAGATGTTAGTATATATATTTAATTTACATAAAACACTATCACCAAAAAATTTTTGTGCTGAAAATAAGTTGATTTTATAGTATTTTACTTTTATAGTATTTTATAGTAAACTTTCACTTTGTGTGCTCAGTTGGTGCAATGGGATAATCTGCTGGCACATCAACGTCGAGTTCCCTGGTTCAAAACTCAGCTCTACATATTAAACAGAAATAAGCATTTTTGACATACAGTATATGTTACTTACAGTATAAGGCAAAAACCCTTTACTACACATACATAAGGATACATATTTCTATGGGCCACACATACAGTATATGTCATATGAAATTGTTCAATTTATATTAGGTTTCATATATAGTTTGCACAAATATGGGCACATATGTTATATATGAACGTTTTATATATGTACATATATTACATTTGCGAATGGGTTAGCATCTGACTTCAGTAAATAAATACTTAGTGTTTATGTCTATGTGTTGTTAAAACTCTACCGTCTCTATTATTCACACTCAGTTCTGTTCGTCAACACATTACGGTGAAGCTGGATACACTCACACACACGTAAATTTAAAGAAATAGCGGGCCCATCAAAAACAAAACAATCTTGTTGTATTACATGTGTGATGTATATTTATTTACGTCTGATTTTTAATTGCCACTGACCTCATGCGGGCCAGTGGGGACAGCCAAAGGGCCGGATGTGGCCCAGGAGCCGTACAATGCCCAGGTGTGGTTAAGAGTGTCTCCAGTCAGGTCATCAAAACAGTTTCTTATAGACCACACTTTGGGCTAAATGGCAGTGTCATGCCAGAACAGGACATAGCCCTGTCAGAATATAAAAGACACTGACCAACTTTATTGTATACGGTAAATATAAACAAATTTGTCTATCTTTACTTGATAAGACCTCAGCTGCTCAACAATCTTTGGTCGTCATTGTCTGACTTCGCATTTTCCAGAAGAAGCACTTGCACACTGTGTCTAGGAAGCTACATTGTTGTAGTACCTGCAGAATAAGGCATTTTATATTGTTATGTATGATAGATGGTAAGAACCATGACCCATCTTTGCTTGCAAAGACTTTAGTCTTTGGTGAATTTACACCCAATCATGATACCCTCACCTGTTACCATTTTAGCTCCTTATTGTAATATGTTTCAGAATGGTTTAACTTGAACATACTATAAACTTTTCACTCAAATGTAGACATCAAATTAAAAATGTATATTTATTTGTACTTTTTTTATTAATGTTCAAAAGAATTAGCAAATTATACATTCTTTTTTTATTGCAACTCCCCTTAGGTGCTCCTGTTTTTCAGTGGTAATTGCACACAATTGATGTTAGACATGCTAGATTAGAAGGTATGTAGTACCATTAACTTTTATATATTTATTTACATATTAACTTTTATATATTTCTCTTTCAAGTTGTTGCTCTCCCAAATCAGCCTTCCAGACTTCCACCAGCCTCACCACTGAATAATAGCCCATAATAATTACATTTCTCAGGCATGCATGCCCTCTGCTCACATTCTGTAAATCAGCCTTATGTCAAACATCCACCAGTTTCACAATCAGGAAAGCAGTCCAAATCATTCCAAAGTTGTTTAATTGGATTGCGTGCTGTGTAGATGACTGCAGTTTCTCCACAATAAATTTGTCACATTTTTAAACTCATTAAAAAACAGAGGTATCTTATATGTAAAGCTAAATAATAAATAACCGACAACAAGTTTAGCTGAAAGGCAATGTTGTATTCAGGTTCATAGCTGTTGATTTGTTCACAGTGGCTACACCTGTTGACTTTAATTGCTGAGAGTTAATCAATAAATGCAAATGACAAGAGAGACCCATTATTCTTGGATTCATCAATCCTGCAAGACAAAGTGCAAGTTTGTAAGATAATTGTGTAGCACACAGTCCTGAGTAAAGGTCAAAAATAGTTTGCTCCGGGGATCAGTATCAGGATTTGTGGCTTCAGCTAGCAGGCAGCCAGAGTAAATCACATTTAGAGAGAGTGTATTTTTACGTTTACTGAGTCCCATGTACTTAAATTTATTTACCAGTTTATTAGCTACAACTACAACTACCTACATTCAATAGCCTTTTTATTATACTTCTGGCGGCTCGGTGGCTCAGTGGGTAGCACTGTCGCCTCACAGCAAGAAGGTCCTGGGTTCGATTCCTGAGTCCACAGCAAAAAGGTCCTGAGTTCGATTCCCAGTCTGAGTCAGTTCTGTGTGGAGTTTGTATGTTCTTCCAGTGTCTGTGTGGGTTTCCTTCCACAATCGAAAGACATGCAAGTGAGGAGAATTAAAGATACTTAATCGTCCATGATAGTGATATTAAAGACTTAAAACACACTTTGGTTACATTCATAACAGGACAGGTAGTTACTGGTTACACAAGATTCCTCAGTTCAAATCTTTTAATGTCAAACACAGTCATGGACAATTTTGTATATCCAATTCACCTCACTTGAGTGTCTTTGGACTGCTACCCACCAAGCCACTGTGCCGCCCTAATAGCTAATTAAGATTTATCTTATACAGGGGTTCTTTTTTACTTTTCAGTTTGCAGACAGCTCTCTGAATAAAAAGACAAATGCAAAACCAGCCATCTACCTTACAAAGACTCAGTGCTGAGCAGACGACAGAGACAGTTTATATAATGCTGAGTTGCAGCGCATTAGCGCTAATGAGCGAGAGAGCTGCAGTTTTTCTAGAACTACTGCTTTTTGTCCTGCTGTAAAGAACAGATGGTTTGTTACAGCCACAGGATCCATTGCATTACACAGTTTAGATCAGAATGAAGTAGTAAGTATAATAAATGAAAAATTGAATACATAAATATTTAAAACTAGCTTCATCAATGCTTCATTAATATTTCTGTTCCAGTAATCCACGGTACTTGTGGTGTGGGTATAATACAACTAATAATGTCCTAAACCCTTATTTCACCTTCATGTTATGAAAACTCGTACACCAGATCATGGTGTTTAATCTGGAAACACCACCTGCCTTGGCCTTTTTTTTCTGCTATAGACTTTCTAATGAGACTTTATCAATCATCATATGGCAGATTGTCCACCATGATACTCACTTTAATTATGAAAGTGATAAATAACTGTTTCTAGGACTGTATAGATCATCTGCTGAGGCATACACAACAGGTGATATTTTTTCTCTCGCCTCAGTCCATGTCATAATGTCACGGTGATGTATAGCCACGCAGTGCCTTTCATTTCTGAAATATTCTCTCATAAAGCACATATGATGAAAACTGTACATTACTTATTGTCTGTATCTGGTATATGAGGCAACTGAGAAATCAAGAACTGATGTTTGAAGATTCAGCATTTCTGATCACAGTAATACATTAGAATTTAAAAATCATTTGTAGCATCACAATTAAAATTGAAAATCACTGATTAAGCCATATGATTGGACCAGTTCTTCATCAGATGCCAGGGTGTGTTATAGAATGTGGAGTTTTTGACTCCTATTAAAATCTCTGAGAACATTGTCTTGCCCATATCTGAGTAACTACCATCAGCCCAAAATTTAGTATATTCCTAACCATGATATGCACAACTGCTACAATATAGGCATTGCCATGCATTATAATTAGTTTTATATTTACCAGTCTAGTATCTGTTCATTTCTCATTTTAATTTCTCCAATTAATATTTAGCCTACCCAAGGAGACTGGAGGTCTCTGTAGAGTCCTGGGTCCTCTCAATGTTTCTTTGTTGTAATATTTAGGTTATGGAAATTTTTTTTCCTTGCCACTGTTGTCCTAGGCTTGTTCATCAGAAGTCTTTGGTTTAAGTGGAACCTCACATGTCATAGTATGACTGCATGAACTTTATCTGGGTACTCTCGTTTCTTTCCAGCCAACAAAACATGTTGAGGGTAAAATACTCACTCTGCATTGCACATACAGTGTATCACAAAAGTGAGTACACCCCTCACATTTCTGCAGATATTTAAGTATATCTTTTCATGGGACAACACTGACAAAATGACACTTTGACACAATGAAAAGTAGTCTGTGTGCAGCTTATATAACAGTGTAAATTTATTCTTCCCTCAAAATAACTCAATATACAGCCATTAATGTCTAAACCACCGGCAACAAAAGTGAGTACACCCCTTAGTGAAAGTTCCTGAAGTGTCAATATTTTGTGTGGCCACCATTATTTCCCAGAACTGCCTTAACTCTCCTGGGCATGGAGTTTACCAGAGCTTCACAGGTTGCCACTGGAATGCTTTTCCACTCCTCCATGACGACATCACGGAGCTGGCGGATATTCGAGACTTTGCGCTCCTCCACCTTCCGCTTGAGGATGCCCCAAAGATGTTCTATTGGGTTTAGGTCTGGAGACATGCTTGGCCAGTCCATCACCTTTACCCTCAGCCTCTTCAATAAAGCAGTGGTCGTCTTAGAGGTGTGTTTGGGGTCATTATCATGCTGGAACACTGCCCTGCGACCCAGTTTCCGGAGGGAGGGGATCATGCTCTGCTTCAGTATTTCACAGTACATATTGGAGTTCATGTGTCCCTCAATGAAATGTAACTCCCCAACACCTGCTGCACTCATGCAGCCCCAGACCATGGCATTCCCACCACCATGCTTGACTGTAGGCATGACACACTTATCTTTGTACTCCTCACCTGATTGCCACCACACATGCTTGAGACCATCTGAACCAAACAAATTAATCTTGGTCTCATCAGACCATAGGACATGGTTCCAGTAATCCATGTCCTTTGTTGACATGTCTTCAGCAAACTGTTTGCGGGCTTTCTTGTGTAGAGACTTCAGAAGAGGCTTCCTTCTGGGGTGACAGCCATGCAGACCAATTTGATGTAGTGTGCGGCGTATGGTCTGAGCACTGACAGGCTGACCCCCCACCTTTTCAATCTCTGCAGCAATGCTGACAGCACTCCTGCGCCTATCTTTCAAAGACAGCAGTTGGATGTGACGCTGAGCACGTGCACTCAGCTTCTTTGGACGACCAACGCAAGGTCTGAGTGGACCCTGCTCTTTTAAAACGCTGGATGATCTTGGCCACTGTGCTGCAGCTCAGTTTTAGGGTGTTGGCAATCTTCTTGTAGCCTTGGCCATCTTCATGTAGCCTAACAATTCGTCTTTTAAGATCCTCAGAGAGTTCTTTGCCATGAGGTGCCATATTGGAACTTTCAGTGACCAGTATGAGAGAGTGTGAGAGCTGTACTACTAAATTGAACACACCTGCTCCCTATGCACACCTGAGACCTAGTAACACTAACAAATCACATGACATTTTGGAGGGAAAATGACAAGCAGTGCTCAATTTGGACATTTAGGGGTGTAGTCTCTTAGGGGTGTACTCACTTTTGTTGCCGGTGGTTTAGACATTAATGGCTGTATATTGAGTTATTTTGAGGGAAGAATAAATTTACACTGTTATATAAGCTGCACACAGACTACTTTTCATTGTGTGAAAGTGTCATTTTGTCAGTGTTGTCCCATGAAAAGATATACTTAAATATCTGCAGAAATGTGAGGGGTGTACTCACTTTTGTGATACACTGTAAGTGGTGAATGTGTGAATAAAGTGTGTGTTTCATTTATTTTGTGTATTTGGTACCTTGTGCACACAGTTTATCTTCATACCCCTGACTAGAAGGAAGCAGTGAGTGAAAATAAGTTAAACGATGAATAAATTTTAAAATTGACATTTTATTAATGAATTAAAAATAAAGGTTTTGTGGTACAGCTGTAAAAGCATGCTAGCTCAACAGTGCTAATGCAGATTTAACCCAGATAGCATACGGATGTGGGCCACTTCTGGCAACGTTACGGCACTGCCGGCTCACTGCCGGCATCGGCAAACAGCATTAGAGCCAAAAGTGGCCCACATATAGGAAATGCTTATATGGCCCACATGTCCCAAAACAGATCTGGGCCACATCTGGCAAAGACATGGCACCACTGGCAAACTAAGTGAGCCAGTAATACTGGCTCTTATATTAAAAATGGTAATGTCCCACTTTCTAAAGAATTCAAATGCATTAATTTGCAAATAAATAAAACAAAAACGACAACATTTGCAAAATTAATGAAAATTAATATTACTACTGTAACTAAGAATAATAAGATACACTGTAAAACATTTCAGCCTCAATAAGTTATGTGAACTCATTTCTTCTTTTCAACTCAAATTGTCACGACAAGTTTTGGATTTTGAACTCAGGTTATTAAGTTTTCAGAAAATCTAACGTAAAATAATCAGTTGTCTTGACTACTTGTGAGTTTTTCTATGTTGTCAATGTTCATTTAACTCATGTCTGTAAGTTATCAGTTAAACAAAAGGTGGGGAAAGAGTGGGCGATTCCTATAGGTGGGACCATTTTTGAGTTAGACAGAACAATAATATTTTTTAAAACGTTTAAACCATGGGAGCATGGGGCTAACCAATTTTTTTCACAGACGAAAAGCCATTAATATTAATACTGATAAAAACAAGAATAACACACGTTATACGATAGTGGACTACATTTAGCGGCGGAGGGACACACCTGACTCTGGACTACAGTTTGAGGCAGATTAATACACCGAGTGGAGTTTGGCAAGTTGGAGCGTTTACTACTGAAAGCATCAATGGCGGGAAGCAGGTGAGTTTATCAAAGTTTAAAACCTGTGTGATAAAAAGTGAAATTGTGTACGTCGACCATTAAATGTGACAGAACTGACGGATTTACTCATTTCGTTATGTTTACCGAGGCCATGAACGCTTAACATTAGGTTAACAGTTAGCTACTACACCACTTGGGTCCATGGCAGATATTTTAAATAATGGTTGTGTTGGTTTGTGCTGTAATGAGTATAACGGAACGTTAACTGTGGTGAAATAAACTTTGGTTTGCTTTTAAACTAAACGTCTGCATGCGTGCTCGGGTAAGCTAATAGTGGAAAAGATTGTTAGCTAGCTAGCTAATTCGTTAGCCATCCACTTTCAAAAGTAAATAATGACTTGTAATAATGCGCGTTTTTACACTGTGTTGATCTGCTGAGCGTTAAAGAATTTGGTTTTCTTTTTAAAGTTGTAATTGGGTTTAATTGACCTATGTAGGGATGAATGAAGAGAGCTAAATATCTCCCTATCCAGATAATAATTTTATTCACATACATTTTTGAGAACACAATTTAGCATTCTTGTTTTTTCTCTCTGCAGAGTTCTGAAGATCCCTTTCATGAAGTGGAAATGGTCAAGGAAGAATACTACTGTTTTTATTTTGGGTACACATTGCTGTTTTTAAAAGATGTACCAAGAGCCAAGGTGAAAACTTATGAAATATTTGTTGTTTAAATAAATGTTATTTATAAACAGAAGTTGTAAGTTGATTCATTATAAAGTTTAAAGAAACTGGGAAACATTTATTAGTGAAGTCTAGAAATGACGAACATAAGCACTTAACTTTAGACAATAAGTTATGTGAATATAGCTGAAGTTTTATGAACTTAAAAGTGTGTTAAAATAGTGAGGAATTGTACGTTTGACTAGATAGTTCATTTTCTAAAATGGATAAAATAAACATATTAAGTTATTTTGACTCAGTGCATCAAGTTGAAACAATGAATAAAGTGAGACATTTAAATGTTTGTTGTATTGTTATATTGATGGAAAACATGATTAAGTGATGATTATTAAATCACAGGGTGTGATGATTAATGGGATTGGGAGAGGGGCATCAGTAAAATTTGGATCTGGGCCACATTTGGCATGGTAACAGCCCAGTTGTTTTACATGTGGTTGAGTTGTGGGTCATTTCTGGCCCTGCTGGTTTAAAGGTGGCTGAGATGTGGCCCTTTTATGGCTGTAAAACGGCCGAGTTCTGGCAACCGCATCTGGCCCTCATCTGTGCCATCATTCCATGTGGTATGTGGGCCGCAAGTAAGTGCCGGACGTGGCCCAGATTCGGGCCATATCAAATTTGCTATCTGGGAAATCTCAGCTCTGCTAACAGCTGGCCAGACTCCTACATGGGCAATGGTTGGCTAGTCCAAGTGAGGGAGGGCAAGTAAACAATATGGATCTTTAGTAGCGAACACATTTCGAAGGGAGCGTGTGTTAGTCTATAGCAGTAGAGGTAAAAATATAACCCCAAATCAGTAACCCCAAGTTGGGACAGCATGGAAAATGCAAATAATAATAAAAAATAAAAAAAACAAGAGTTTTTTTTACATTTACTTTGACTTTTATTTGATTGCAGACAGTATGAACCCAAGATATTTCATGTTTTGTCTGTTCAACTTCATTTCATTTATTAATAAACATCCATTCCTGCATTTCAGACCTGCAACACATTCCAAAAAAGTTGGGACAGTAAAGCATTTACCACTTTGTACCACTTTATGTTGCCTGAAATGTTGCCACACTTAAAAGACGTTTTGACACTGAGGATACCAAGTGATTTAGTGTTTCAGGTTTTATTTTGCATTGTCTTGTTGAAAAATGCATGGATGTCCCTGGAAAAGATGATGTCTTGAAGGCAGCTCTAGTATGTTGCTCTAGGATCTCAATGTATTTTCTGCATTAATGCTGCCATCACAGAAGTGTAAATTACCTTTGCCAAGGGTACTGACACAGCCTCATACCATGACAGACCCTGGCTTTTGGACTTGTTGCTAATAACAGTCTGGATGGTCCTTTTCGTCTTTGGTCTGAAGCACACAGCGTCCATTTTTTCCAAAAACTGAAAAAATGCTGATTCTTCTGACAACAATACAAGTTTCCACTTTGTGATGGTCAATCCTAGATGCATCGGAGCCCAGAGAATTCAACACCGCTTCTGGACATGGTTGACTTCATAGACACTTCTTGAAGTCTTTAAAGAAAATTTCATACTCAAGAATCCTACAGAATATGACATACCAAGATATGTTACAGATATTTTCTGAATACAGGAAGAGGGAGAGAGTGGTAATAAATTCAATGGCAGAATCAGACATAATGTCCATTCATCATCTGCCTCTGCTCCATTGAATAAAAAGCTTCATGAAAGTATCTATCATCAGGAAACTGCAAAAGCACACACCACTACTGATCTCTCATAGCTGTCAATACACTGAGTGAGACCACAGCGATGTTACTAAAGCAATAAACCACGAGAGACCTTGCGTTACTGCGATTTTATCACGAGGAAGGTTGTTTTAAAACGTCCTTCCCCGTGATAAAATCATAGCAGTAACGCACGGTCTCGAATGTGGCTTATTGCTTTTATAAAATGGCTGTCAACATAAAATATAATAAAATACAACAATGTTCAATTTATAAATGTTTTTATTTACAAAAACAGTTACAAAAAGCATTCTTCTGCGACCCCAGGTAGTTTGTTGCTAGGCAACATGAGGGCGAACATAACATTCACTTTTTCTTTTCAGTGGCGTATTAATATGGAATGATGTGAGGTGGTCATAGGTGTGCGTTTATCAGGGATTATACAACAGTTAGTTCCGACCTTACAATCTGATTGGTTGAGAAGCATTCTAACTGTGCTGATATTCGTGATAACAGCACGGCCTTTTCACACCACAACTGTATTACTCCGCTGACGCGCTGCCAGTAACGACAAGCTTCATGCACACAAACGCGCACGCAGGCGACACAGACTTTTTTCCCGATCTCGTTTTAAATCCGTTATCTGATAAACAATCTAGCGCACTGTGTAGAGAACATAAATCCACGATCTGATACACAATCTAGTGCACTATGTGTATTAATGTGTTTGTAACGCGAACAGTTAGCTTAATAGCCCAGTTAGCAGCTCCTAAGAGTTCTGTTATCATCCATAATCCTTTGGTGTGTGTGAGAGGTTTTTTATTTCCTTTTTTCCCTTCGGAGGTTCTTGCCTTTTTCTTCTTGTTGTTCTTACCTCCCTAAAATGAGTTTTTGCAACTTGGGATGTTTGCTTTGTAGTGTTAAACTTTATATTCGTTGTGGAACTACTTTTTGGCGGAAGGTATTGTCAATATTGAAGCATATTTAATATGAAATTCAGGGCTTCTTTGATTTATTTTCTTTCTTCATTTTGTAAAAACTGTTGTATAAAAGCAATAGAACACTTGAGGTCGTGTGTTATTGCGAATAACATCACGGCTGTGATGATCTACGGCCGATGATCTGCGACCGAATCACAGCCGTGATGTTAATCGCGATAACACACTCCCTCTCGTGTTCTATTGCTTAATTTTACAACGGCTTCGAACGCGGCTCAGCCAATCAGATTTTAGGACCGGAACTATCCGTTTTATAATAAACATTTTCTATTACTGATGTGGACCACCATGATCCTATTCCTCAGCATTGATCCTATTTGAAAGCTGCATTCAGATCAAATAGGGATTTGTTTGCAAAACTAAAGTTTCAGACAGTATTGACATGCTGCTCAGTTTGCAGATCATTGCAACAGCATTTCGTCAGTGGTTTAAAAATTAACTGAAACACCTGAGCAGTGTGAGCCACCATAATTGCACAGAAAATCATTTTAAATAGTATAAACATGTGGTCCAAAACAATCAACCTATTATCATTCGATTGCAAATGGGAACAATTGCACAATGTCATAAATGTTTGTGCCTGGGAGTCCAAAGGAGCACTGGCATTTTAGTCATTTCTATTGGTGGAATCAGGACAATGCAATGCTTAGGTATACAGAATACAACAGTTTGAACCCCATACAGAACCCGTGAGGTATGTTCAACGGTCCTACAGTGGTGTATGAATAGCAGTTCCAAAAAAGATGATGGCTTCATGTGTGTCAAAGTAACTACGCATTATGCACCAACTTTCCAAACTGGATGATGAACATTTTTATTTAGTTGCATCATTGTTATTGATTTGATTCATAATTTGCACAAATCACAATTCAGTTTTTCCCATAAGACAGGGGTGGGCAATTACATTTTCCAAGGGGCCACATAAGAAACTGTTACTGTTGTGGAGGGCCAATAGGGTGAACTTCATTCTGCTCAATATTAATAAGATTTATTTTTATTGCCTACATTTTACAGTTCTAAGCTGTTACTGTTGAGAATAGATGTTACAATCAGAAAATAAAAAGCAGGCAGAGTAAAAACATCAACATTATTTCACTATTTAATCAACTTTCTTGAAAACAAATGTGAACAAAATGTGCATTAACGTTACACAAAGTGCTGTTGCTATTTAAATATCACAAAGCTGATCTTAACTGCTCCAATCCTGGATGTGTAAAATCTTATAAAAACTCCTTGTTGGTTTGCAGTTTTAGTTAGTGAAGCTTCAGATGTGACGCTCTGCATTATTCAAGTTCTTGTATTTCTTTGTGTTTAGTACCGTAACGGCAATATCAACCCTAGATTTAAATTGTGATCCTTAAACAGCTTTAAACCTGACTTTTGAAGTTCATGTCTTGTTAAACTCTATTATCTATGTCAGTCACGCTCAGTTCTGTTTGCCGACACATTACAGTGAAGCTAGATCCACTCGTCTCGCAAATGTAAATTGAAACATGCAGAAATGTAAAGAAATAAGGCTCACGTCCAAATAAAAACAATCCTGTTATATGGCATGTGTGATGTACATTTAATTACGTCTGATTTTTAATTGCCACTGACCTCATGCGGGCCGGTTGGGGATGGCTCCGTACAATGCCCAGGTCTGCCATAAGGAATAACATAAATTTGATTGCTTTTAAAAAATCTTTATTAGTTTATTATTATTATTATTATTATTAATAATGATAATAATAATAAAAATTACTATTATAAAAATTTTCAGTATAAAATTTTTTAGTATTACTGGATTACATCATACATAAAAACTATAAAACCAATAAATGTACATAAAATAAATAAAATGGTAAATATATGGTCAACTGTGGTCTACGATAGTATAACTTATTAAGTGGCCAGGTCTGAAGGTCTCCTTTTTAAACTTCACAATGAGTTCTTTTTTTGATTCAACTGTTGTTCTCTCTGCCTTCTATTTAGGGTTGGTTAAATCACTAACATTTTGGACCTGTGATTACACTTGTTTTCAATAAAAAACAATGAATAATACATTTTACAGAGCTTGCACAAATAAATCTTCGCAAACAAGAGCCATTGCAACACTGCGTGACTCGGACTCGGTCGAGACGGACTGTGTGGTTTGATCCTAATTCTGTGGAAAGAATTAATGTCTAGACTATTTTATTTGAAAAAAGTTAAATGAATGGCAAGTAGTACGAGGAGAAAAACTACTGTATGTATATTGTTTTTAAATTAGAATATTAGAGGTGGAAGTTGAGCATGTATTGTGCATATATATCAAGTATATAGTATATTGTAATTATGTCCTTGGTTTATATAACACAACACAGCTGAAGATGTTAATAAAAAGGTTTTTTTTTAGTTTCCAGTGGTTTAATCATGTTGTAACCCAACTTTAGGCCTTGCAGACTAGCAGTAGGTCTTAAGGTCAGCAATATTTTTAAGGGTTAAATAATTGTGAAATGGCTGTATAATACTGCATAATTTTCTTTGTTCATTTGCTGTATTATTCAAGTGATAAAAACTTAAAGCAAAATCTAGCTCTGCAGAAAAGTTTCTAAGTATAGAAACCTACAGTATTTCCAAATGCAACTATGTACAGTATATAAATGATTAGGTTTATGATTAGATTTATGAGTCAATTAGGTTTTGAATAAGTAGCTCTCTAATAATGGGAGCTCTACACATAGAGACATTTGTAATGTAAACATTCAGCTCTATTTTTATGATATGATAAATCAACAATGGCCTGGTTGTGTCATAATGCTTGTGCTCATTAATGCACATGTTTTTTTTAGCCACAGGTGTGGTGAGGACAGTTTTACTTGGCCTTTATTTGTATGACACCCACACTCATACCCACTGCTGGCATTTTCCCTGCCAGCCAAACTCCATGCTTGCATTGTCTTAATCAGCCAACCAGTTTTTTCCTCTTCCTCACAAATGTCTGAGACTAATTATTCTAGGCACCACACAATGCCTCTGTCCTCCATAGTTAATTACTTCTCAAGCAAAGAAGATAAATTAATTTTTCTGATTAACCTACGGACACTCAAGGAGGTTTTACTTCTCATGACAAGTCTGGATTTTTTTTTTCAGAGGTCTCAATTTCAAAATGTCATTGCCTTTTTGTGATAAAGAATGCTTTAAATATAATTAATTCGTACATTGTCTTTTTCTATCTTTTTTATCACTTAGTGGTCCTGGTTGCGGTGAATCCAATTCATTGAGTGAAAGGCAGAGAGGTCACCTATCCATCATAGGGCAGACACACATTCACATACACACTCACACTTAGGGCAGTTTCGAGTAGCTCCAATTGGCCTGACTGTATGTTTTAGACTTGTTGGAGTAAACCAGAGCTGGGGACCTGGTGTAAAATCATTGCATTCAATCACTGACTGCAGTTTAGTTTTTCTCATGTCATTGTGTTTGTCTTTGTTATTTCGGCCCTGTCAGACCCATCCCAATCCTAATTACAATAAAGAGGCTAATAAAGAAGAATGAATACATTAAACAGAGTTTTCTCTATTTGTGAATTATAGCTCTCACTGTGGTTTGATAGAGTCCCAGAGCCTTAGCAATGGCTTTGCATTTCTTTCTAGAATAGAGTTTATTATTATTTTTTTATCTCGTTTATGCTTCTTCTCCTCTTTTTTTCCCGAATTTAGCATATCCAATTACCCAACTGCATTATGCTTCCTCTCTTCTGATGTTGATCTCCACCCTGGTAGAGGAATGTGCAGTAGCCATCTGCATCTTTTCACCTGCACAAGGCGAGTTCATATGTAGATCATATGTAGCTTTGTGTAAGGAGAGCCACACGTTGACAGTTGTCAATTGAATTTGGTTGATTGAGTGGGGGAGGCACAGTGACTAGGTGGGTAGCACTGTCGCCTCACAGCAAGAAGGTCTTGGGTTCAATCCCCAGGCAGGGAGGTCCGGGTCCTTTCTGTGTGGAATTAGCATGTTCTCCCTGTGTCTGCGTGGGTTTCCTCCAAGAGCTCCGGTTTCCTCCCACAGTCCAAAGACATGCAGTCAGGTTAATTGGAGACACTTGGTGCCCTATAGGTGAATGGGTGTGTGTCTGAGTGTGTATGTGTGTTTGCCCTGTGATGGACTGACGCCCCATCCAGGGTGTTACTGTGTGCCTTGCACTCATTGAAAAGCTGGGATAGGCTCCAGCTCCCCCCCCCCACCCCACACACACACAGGGCCAAGTAAGGCTCAATGAATGTTGTTTTTCTTCAATAAATGAAATTAGTAGTTTGATGATCTGACAAATGTGCAAAAACAGAACAAATAGGGAAGAGGCAAAACTTTTTCACAACTACTGTACTCAATAATTTACACTTAATCCACTAATCAAGAAGTAAATGAAGACTTA